>NW_026724809.1:0-70819 GCF_029784015.1 Lycium ferocissimum
AGTAGCTATACTATATGCCTATTCTTCTATTTTCTTATTTTGCGACAAAATCACAATTCCGTAGCTAATCCGTCGCTACTTAGCGACAGAAATCTTTTTGTTGCTGAAATCCGTCGCTAAACCATGTTTTTTTTGTAGTGTACATTGTTAATATACGTATTCTTACTCCACATTCTATTATGAATTAAATAATACTAAAAATCAATGAATATTAGATAAACTCTTACTACAGAGATTCCATCATCTCATAGAGAGCTAGGCTTGGTATAATATGTAAATGCACCAAGCCACCAACCTCATTGGAGATGGAACCGTGAAAGAATATCAATGAGTGCACGATGTTTTTCCTTGATCCATCACGTTCACATTGTTCGTTGGTTCAGTAAAAGGTTTCAATTGGTTTAACAATCTAGACAACACAAAGCATCATTAAAGACTAAGGATGAAATAAAGGAAAAAAGTGACTTCATAACCCAAGAACTCCATGACCTTCTTTGTTGTGGTCTAAAACCTCAGCTAATTGGACGACGACCGAAGACTAACGACTGACTTAATAACAAAGACAAAAATCTACCAAATTAAAAGACTCGATAGCTGGTAAAGTCTCCTCCAAACACATCTCCAAATACAAGAACTTCAACTACCACGGCCGCAATAATTATGAGTTCAAGAACTCTCCTCCTCATCTGGCTCAGGGGCAACATTTAAATTAAACATGAGTAGATCGGCCTGAACACCACTTTCTGTTACTTTTTAAATGTTGTCCAACTGTAGCTTGATTGCCACCAACAGCTGCAACCTGCGTTTATCTGGCAGTATTGTTGAGGTAGGGTGCATGATCTTATACCTTAATATTCGCTCTTTTTCCTTCTCGTTCTCTGCTTGTAATTCGTTACAGAGATCATCAAATGCCTCAAAGACATTTATTTAGCCCATATCAGCATGCTCGCGTTAGCAATCATCTAGTTTCAATTCAAGAAACATATCAGTTATTTTCTATACTTGTGGAGCCATAAGAATATGGTTTTCCACTTGGTGAAAAGAGCAGAACACCGACATCTGCTTTGATCAGGGTTGAAAGTTCATCTGCTTAGCTGAAAAGTTTTCTTTCCTTTTCGAGAAAGTAACAAAGCATGCTTCCTTAGACATCAACTTCATTTCAATCTTTTGCCTAACGCTGCTCGTCCTCCTTTCCATTGCAAAAACAAATAATTAAAGAAGAAAATAAGAAGAAATTTTGGTTGAATAAGCCTGAGCAATTTTGAGACGATGGCATGTGTAATTTATATTTGGTGTGTGAGTCTATTTGCTATGTGTAGTGTCACAGTTATTTGATGTTTTCATGTTATGTGAATCTATTACCGGGACTCATTGCGGATACATTAGAAGGACATATTAGATTTCCAGTTGAAAACATAAGTGGAGTTCTGTATACTGCCCAAAAGCCCATCCATAGTCGAAACTTTTGGCCCTCATTGAAGAGCCCATCATGAGTGTGTCAATATCAGAGTTGAGATTCGGGAAACAAAACGAGGAAAGCAATCAAAGGGTGAAGCGGAGATGGATACGAGAAGGAAAAGAGAGCACTGAAATTGCCGAGATGGAGTTATGTTTGAATAATATCAGGAACTATTTTTGGAGGCATTCTTGGATTCTATCTTATGCATCGTGCTGAACTCAAGTAAAAGGTTATGCCATCTTCTTCTTCTATGTTTAGTTGTTTACGCTAAAGTACACTTATATGTATAAATTACTTTCATATGATTGTAGGAAATCTGGAATGAGAGATGAAGAAGTATGAGAGGGAGCTCAAAATAAAGCAAATCACGGAGACGCATACGCCCACTGCGTTGTCAGGTGACACTCTTGCGATAGGTACTTTTTTTTTTTTTTTTTTTTTTGAAACTGGTAATTGTATCTATATTTCATAATGAGCAAAACAGTACATGGCTTGTACGGAAACCATATAGACACAAGTGCTCCATTATTCTACTATCCTACTCCATTACGAGATAGGTACTTTTAAACACCGACCTGCTAGTCTTTTCATTTACTGTAGCTTATAGCTAATATAAGCTAGGAACTATCCAGCTTCTGGTGTAATTTATTGATTAAGATTTGGAAAAATCCAGCTGAAGGGTGAAGCGGAGGAGGACACTAGAAGGAAGAGAGAGCAATGAAATCGCCGAGATGGGGTTATGTTTGAATAGTATCAGGAGCTATTTTTGGAGGCATTTTTGGATTCTATCTTATGCATCGTGCTGAAGTCAAGTACAAGGTTATGGAAGCTTCTTCTTCTTCTTCTTCTTCTTCTTCTATGTTTAGTTGTTTACGCTAAAGCACAATTATATGTATAATTACTTTTATATGATTGTAGGAAATGTGGAATGAGAGATGAAGAAGTATGAGGGGGAGCTCAAAATGAAGCAAAACATGGAGATGCATACCCCCACAGAGTTTTCAGGAGACCCTCTTGGGAGGTAGGTACTTTTTTTTTTTTTTTTTTTTTTAACTGGTAACTGTATCTATATTTCATAATGAGCAAAACAGTACATGGGTTGTACGGAAACCATATACACACAGGTACTCCATTATTCTACTGTCCTACTCCATAATGAGATAGGTACTTTTAAACACCGACCTGCTAATCTTTTCATGTACTATATTTTATGGCTTAGATAAGCCAGGAAATATCCAGCTTCTAGTCTAATTTATTGATTAAGATTTAGAAATTCAATCCAGACCAGACACTCCTATATGTAGAGGTGAAAAACATGAATTATCGGGTATGGAATTGCATTATGGATTAAAGATGGATTAAAGATGGATTAAATGAAAAACTAACTTATTACACAAGAACTACGTGACCTTTTAGGTGGTCTAAAACCTCGGATAATTGGACGACTAAAGACTAACTACTGACTTTATAGCAATGACAACAATTGACCAAATTAAAAAGACTTGATAGCTGGTAAAGTCAGTTCCAAATTAAAGAACTTTAGTAGCTCGATCTGAACACAACTTTTTGTTACTTTTTTTTTTATTCTGTCCAATTGCCTCCAACTGCTGCAACCTTTGTTTATCTTGTGGTATTTCTGAGCTAGGATGCATTATCTCTTACTTTAGTACTATTTTTTTCCTTCTCCTTCACTACTTGTAAATCCTTGCGGAGATCTTCAAATGCCTCATAGACATTTGATTTGCCCAGATCAGCATGATCGCTTTGGTGATTGATTAGTTTCAATTCAAGAAATTTTTCAATTATGTTTTCTATACTTGTGGAGCCATAGGAATATGGTTTTCCACTTGGTGAAATGAGAAGAACAACAACATCTTCACCGGTTAGAGTTGATAGCTCATCCGCTTTCTTTAACTAGCTCTTTTTCCGTTTCGAGGAAGCAACAACGCGTGCTTCAGACCTAATCAACTTCATTTTAATCTTTTGCCTACCCTTGCTCGTCCATCTTTCCATTGCAAAATCCAATAATAAATAAAGAAGAAATAAGAAGATGTTTTGGCTGAATAAGCCTGAGCAATTTTGAGAGGAACACTTGTGTAATTTATAGATGTGTGCAAGTCTATTTGTCACATGTATTGTCACATTCATTTAATGTATTCATGTTATGTGAATCTATTACGAGATTACCATGAATCCCAACAAAATTATCTTCTTATTTATTCCATTGCGACAGGAGTGTAGTAAAGCCGAATTTAGTCTAAAGAAAAATGAAAAATAGCAATAATTAAAGCATTGTTATTTTTCATTTGTCTTTAGATTCAATTCGGCGTTATTACTCCGACGTTGCAGTAAAGTAAATAAGAAGATAATTCTTTTGGGATTTATGGTAATCTCGTTATAGATTCACATAACACGAAAATATTAAATGAATGTGACAATACCCGTAACAAATAGACTTGCACAATAGCTATAAATTACACGTGTTTCTCTCAAAATTGCTCAGGTTTATTCAACCAAAACATCTTGTTATTTTCTTCTTTATTTATTATTTGATTTTGCGATGGAAAGAAGGACAGGCAAGGGTAGGCAAAAGATTGACGAGAAATTGATTGAGTCTAAGAGAAAGCACACATTGTTGCTTCCTCGAAAAGGAATAAAAAACTTTTTCAAGAAAGCGGATGAGATTTCAACTCTAATTAAGGTGCAGATGTTGGTGCTCTTCCCATTTCAGCAAGCGGACAGCCATATTTCTATGGCTCCACAAGCATAGAAATCATAATTGAAAAATTTCTTGAAAACAAGCTAAACAATCGCCAACGCGAGCATGCTGATCTAGGAAAATCAAATGTCTTTGAGGCATTTGAAGATCTACGCAAGGAATTACAAGCAGTGAACGAGAAGGAAGAATTAGAGTACTAAAGTATAAGATATTGCATCTCAGCTCAGAAATACCACCAGATAAACAAAGGTTGCAGCAGTTGGCAGCAATCAAGCTACAATTGGATAGGATAAAAAAAGTAACAAAAAGTTGTGTTTAGATCGAGCTACTAAAGTATGATTTAAATGTTGTTCTAGCTTGATGATTAGGAGTTCTTGAACTCATAATTATCTTGGCAGTTGTAATTGGAGTTTTTGAGGCTAAGTTGAGTTGTGATGTCCAAGTGACTTGTGATTTGTAAAAGTTAAGTTTTTTCTATGTTTGCTAAGTCGTGTTTTGTGATCTCTGGCTCCTAGTAATTTTATTGCAACTGATTCCTCTGTTTAGCTATTGTTTTATGAATTGATTCCTCTATTTGTTGAGGCTGCTGTTAATATGTTAAGATTCTTGTGATCGTTTAGAAGCCCCATTGTGAATATGAGAACTAGCACAATATAAATTCAGTTGGTTCAAATGTTTTTTGTTTTGCCCAAAAGAGCATCTGTCTAGTTTATGTATAGTCCCTTCAATTAGTCTTGCTTTGTAACTAGAAAGGGATGTGGAGAAAGGTTGAGATAATTTTGATGCTGAACCCAAAAATCTAGTTCTAGTCTCTTATTTCGGCAACAGTTAAAGAATTCCTCCTCTGGTTCAGGGACAACATTTAAAGCAAACTTTAGTAGCTCGATCTAAACACAACTTTTTGTTACTTTTCTTATTCTGTTCAATTGCCGCCAACTGCTGCAACCTTTGTTTATTTGGCGGTATATTTGAGCTAGGATGCATTATCTTATACTTTAGTACTTTATTTTCTTCTTTCTCGTTCACTGCTTGTAAGTTTTCCTAAGCATGGTGGCACGGAACCAGAAAACTGATTTCTGGACAAGTCTAATGCACCAAGATTCTCTGACTTGTAGATAGTATCTGGTATGGTTCCTTCTATCCTGTTGCTATATAGGTAAAGTTCTTAAAAGGTTAAACATGCCATGGACAGTTTTTGGAATATGTCCAGCTAACTCATTGTTAAGCAGACTCATCTTTGTTAGACGAGGAAGATTGCTAATTTCTTGAGGAATGATACCCTTAAGTTTGCAATTCCTTCCTACAAATTCATGTAGAGAGTCAGATAAATTACCAATAGATGCAGGAAAAACAACATCCAATGGATTGTCACCAAACCAGAGTGATCTTAGTTTCCTACAGTTTGTTAATGAAGTTAGGAAGCTCGACGTTGTATCGCTGAAAAAGTTATTTCCCCACAAGTTTAGATCCTTGAGGTATTCTAAGTTACCGAGTGATTCCGGAATTGGCCCCGCGAAACTATTTTTTGCCAGATCAAGTATTCTGAGTCTTGAAGAATTTGAGATAGCAGCAGAAATGGTACCTGTAGGATTATTTACTGAACAAAGAAATACTTCTAGGTTGGGCATTCCACGAATTCATTAAGATTATTTTCTATTTTAAAGGCTTCATCACTAGAAGAGATGATAAAACTGAATCTGAGAGTCAAACTTGGACACTCATCTCTAGGACATAATTCATTACTTTATCCCCAAATAATTAATATAACAATTATTGACTTTGATGTTTATAGCATACACAGTTGTTAGTTAATTACGTGACTTGAGAATCACAATTTATATCTTAAATCCTATATATTGGATGGTTTAGAACATATATCAAATATTTCGATAAATTTAATTTGTTAAATAATTTGAAAAGTCAGTCTATTTAGGATTTTAATTCCATGTTTTACTTAGAGAACCCACAAAGGTAGGGGTAAGCGTCTGCATATATCCTACCCCAACGTGCCCATATACTGGGTTTATTGTTGTTGTTGTTTTACGCAGAACCTTTACAAATGAGAACTAATTGAAAGAAGGTAATTTTCTGTTACACCCCGTACTTTCGGAAAAACACTTGTTAAATTTGAATGTAACTATGTCAAGCTATGGCTAGGTAAAACAATTTTGGATTGTGAGTAACGAAGCATTATTAAGTACATTGTTGAAGTAAAGGATGAATTATGATCTTGTAAGTCGTAACCGGAAAGGACAACCTTGGAACCAAAGGACACGATCATTATCAAGTATTGTTAATGATAAGCATTATGTATGGAGAGTTTCGGAAGATTTCGGGATTAAGCAAACCGAAGAAAATAAGTTTGACGAAAATTTGGAAAAAGTTGGCAGAATTTTGGGTCAACTTTGGAGGGGTATATCTCCTAGTATATTAGGAGTTTTAAAGTGTTTCAAAAGCCTAAAATGAATTTTGTCAAGTCTAGTTTCCAACGCAACAAACTGCCCGTCGATACGACATCGGAGTAGAAAATTATGGATGTTACAAGTTAGGTCGACAGAAATTGAAATGTGTTAAAGAATCGCTATACAAAAGAATCGACATGCTACGAAGAATTACTACAAGATTTCAACCGACTTTGGCATCTTATAAAAAGGGGTTTTACCCCTCATTTTTCATCCAAAACACTTCTCCAAACCTCCCAAAAATTCTGGAACCTTCCCCAACCTTCATCCACCAAACTTTAGTCCAAAATTAAGTATAATCCTCGAATGTAAGTCCGAACAACATATAGTTGTGATTATAAAATCGTCTAGCGACGAGTTTGGCTAAAGTTCAAGGGGGAAAATAAAGATATCACAGTATTAACGGGAGTAAGGTATGAATCTCTTCTTATTAATGTTAGTTTCGGTTTATTTACGGATATAAAATTGTTAAATAGTCGTATAACGGGTTGGTTAGTTGTGGAACTTGGAAAACATCGTGTGGAATATTTTATGGAATATATTGGTATTGATAATGTTGTTATTAGGGTTGGTATTGTTGTTATTGTTGTTGGTTGCTGGGTTATGATTTCGGGCTAGGCATATAAACAGGGGAGATGCTGCCCGAATTTCAGCAGATTCTAAAAGGATTTCATTTGAATGCTTGAGACAAGTGTGTGTTAATGAGTCTAATGATAATATGGATGGTTTATGTGTAGAGTTGCGAGCTTGGAAGAATAAACGTTGAATCGCTAAGGAGACCCAAAGGTATGTTAAGGACTCGTCCTTTTCTTTCAAAGGCATGATTCTTATGCTGTGACTCCATCCATATTTCTATCTTTGTTCTTATTCCCAAAAGTAAGAATTCAAGATTTCCAAAGCTCTTATGATGTTAAATGAAAAATGTTCTATAATGATTTTGATGATGGTGATGATTCTATTCTAGAAATTCCGAAGCTATGATTTGAGGGCATTATGAGATTATTGAGCCATTCTATGAATCCCTTGATTTTACTTATTGTTGATGGTCTCATCTCATGTTACTGTCATGCCCTATTTTTAACGGATTAAAACTAGTTCACAACTTATGCTATGTTTCCTCCGGTTTTGCAAATTTTCGTAGTCGCCACCTAATTTTAGGAAAATATTAGAAACCATTCGTAAAAATGTAAACTCCATTTTTAGTCTTTGAAACTCCGTGAGATTTTAGGTAAGTGGTTTTATTTACCCCGGGAAGGTGTTAAGAATCCCTCGAGCCTTTATCAGGATGACGATTTTTAAACTTAGTTTAATTAACACTAGAGGAGATTATTTAATTATTTCTTATTTATTATCACCTATTTAAAGAATTGCGGGAAAGAAACTACTCTCTCAAAATTATTTGTATAAAAAGGGGTTTTTAAAGTAATTATAACTATGTGAGTAAATATATTTTTATAAAGGAAGTAGTTAATGCTAATGTATGCTTGAGAAAAATATGTATGACATTTATTATTTTATATAAGAATAGCATGTGTAATATGGAATAAGAAGATATATATTTTTATAAGAAAATAACATATATATGTGATATGTATATCACGGGTAACTAAAAAATAGTTGTTGAAGACATGATAGAACTATATAGATGCATATAATGTAAAGGCCACCAAGGGAATTAATGGAAATAAGGTAGTATATGTATGGTACGTGTTAAAAAAATAGTATGTAGGCATATTCATTGTAAAGGAAAGTAATTAATACGAGTTGTAAAATTATACGTACTAGGGATGTATATTGTTTACAAAAAAGTACATGTGTATTTTTTGAAGATTATAAATATGGTTATTGTGTATAAGGACAGTATATATAATGTAGAGTATGAAAATACATATTTTTATGAGAAAGTAATATATACATGGAGTAGGTTTATCATATGTAAAAATAATATAAAGAGGTATACTTTTAGAAATAGCCATGGAAAATATAATAATATGTATAAGTACCGTGATATATATATATATATATATATAAGTACACGCATAGTGTAAAGATGATTGGATGATTAAAATAAAAAATAAGATAGTATGTATACGTATATAAAAAAAAATAGAATATGTACCTTGTAGCTCTCATAAAATGACTTGGGCCACTATACTCAGGCCCTAATATAATTTCCTCATTTAAACTTAATGAATCTGACTTGTTTCCATATGTCAGCATTAAACAGAAAATGATTACCCGTAAAATATGCATCTTATCCTTTTGAAACCCCTATTTAAATCGCTCACTTTTGTTAAAAGGGATTGAAAAAGAAACGTTAGTTCGATGAGCAACGAACTCAAAAAGGAATTTTTTCAGTTAATTTCCTTCGGTTGGAAATCATTTTTTAACTTGAAAGTGCATAAACAAAGCTGAAAATCATTTGGCGATTATCATTCTAACAAGCCTAAGCCAAGATTAATTATCCAAAGGGGAGAGAGAAAAGTAGTGACTAAATTTACCATCATCCTCGATTGGTTTATACAAACCCAAACCCAAACACAAACCAAGTACTGCGTATGTACAAATAGCAAGTTCACAAAATGTTAGTCGAATGATATAAACAACATATATAAATTGATACGAAGGTGTGAAATTTGAAGAGAGGAAGAAGGACGGAGACTCATTGACGCGAATGACGGTTGCTAGACATGAGCAAAATGCACAACTACTGGACACCTTAGATCTGGGCAGAGGGCGGAGTTGTATCACAACTCCAAATGCACTCCCATGTGTGTTCATGAAAAACAAAAGAAGAAAAGGATAAGGAGTAGAAATTTAATTTCAAGCAATTGAAACAAAATCGTACCATGAAATTAGTATTGCACGGATGTATAGACATTTTTTCAGTAAAAAAAATCATAAAAGCTAAAACACATAGTCATGGATAGAAAAAACAGAAAACCTCATAGAGGGACGGAAACATAGTCTAGGTCCTTGAATATTTGACCGATCTCTTAATAAAATGCCATACGTACCACTAGACCAATTATCCAGTTCCTATTTGTGGGGTGTAAAAGCTAAGAGAACGGCTCTATATACACTCATTAACATTTTTTTTTTCTTTTTTTAGAACACATGAATGATTTTTTTTTTCTTCCAGCAAAACACACAAGTCTAGGTCAATCAATGCACTTAAAATAACTTGAAGTGGATACAATCATAATTCAAAACGAAATTCTTCCAAAGAACTTTAGCCAAAGTTTAAGACTAAGATCTGAAAGGGACTAAGATCCTAAATCATGGCAGATTATCCCATTTTAAGACTAAGGTCTCTTTGAATATAAAGAAAGAAAAGCTATTACTCCAAACAAGTTCTAGGACTTATATAAGAAAAGGTATACAAACAGAAAGAGAGGAAATTATCAAAGAGTTCACACATGCCAGAAAATAGTGAAAAAGTTTCCATGGTTTTCATTACTCCTCATGTACCAATTAACATACGAAACTGATGTAGTAGATAAGAACAGTGAATCAAACACCAACATTCGCTTAACAAGGGGGTAAGCTATTGGTTGAATTATGACAGCTCCCTAAGCAAACTTTATTAAACTAAAGAGCAAACTGATGCAATTGGAACGAGTCAACTAAGCCAAAATCTCTTTTATGCTTACTGGAGAATTATACACAAAAATGAACTTTTGGTTCATGAGACATAAAGGAGGCAGGGGAACTAACTTAAAGAAAGGCAAGCTAGTGAATTCATCAAGAGAGCAACATTTGTTTCTGGAAACTAAAACTGGAAATATGCTTAAACTGGAAATTTTAAGCATAACTTGATAAAAATATATATAGCGATTAATATTTGCATAACTCTAACATGCTTGGAGAACAAAGAAAGTCACTCATTGTAATATATAATTTCATGTTTTTGGAACTAAAAGGCTCAAAGGAAGAAGTAAAACGGGCTGACACATTAGGCAATACTCAATCTCATACTAATCTAAGCTTGAACATAAGCTAAATCTCATAACATAAACTTATCGATGAATGCATGAGGATTTCATTAACAATTACAAAGCTGGTATTTAACCAAACAAAGATTTTCTAACGAGTTGAGCATACTGGAAAAAAAAATAAACAACAAAGGGAAATAAACTCATGCTTTTCACTCAAATTTAAAGGAAGCTAAACATCTAAACCTGTAAACTTAATCATGCTGAATTCCTACAAAAATCAGAACGACGCTAACAAACATGAAATCGAGTTCATTAACTCATACTCACACAGAATTTAAATAGGCAGAAAACTTAACTAGGAAAATAGCTAAAAACGACACAGCCAAACAGAACCGGAAAAATTAAGAAAGAAGAAGGAGAATTTCTGCTCAAACAAGAACTTAAACGCTCAGATTTTTAACACACACTAATTGACTAATAAGCCAACTGACTTTTAGCTAGAAATGAAGAAAGGCTAAATATGGGAAAAAAAAGTGGAGGAAATGCTAATTAACTCATACTTTGCAATGGAGATGACAGGAGGAAATAAAATGGAAACTAACAAAGCATTAAATTAACTCATGTTTTCTATTCAAATGGAGTAACAACAGCGACATGAAAATAGGATAGACTAACCAGTGAACATATTCTCATGTTAAATAGCAGGTAAAACGTTCTATTTCTACGGTCACGAAACAAAACACACATTCACATTTTAATATCGAACGAGCATGATATCTGCTAGTAGAGGAGAGACAGAGTCTCTTAATAATTTATTCGAGCACTTTATTTCTTCAAAAGAACATGTAGACTAGGCTAAAAAAAAATAACTGGCAACATATTCTTGCATCTCAACACACTCAAAAATCCAGATTTAAAAGAGTAGAGCAGAGAGTGAAAACACTAACCTCTTTTGGGCAATGAAGTAAAAGACTTATAAGCGATAAGGTTGTTCCAACGACAACAAGTTTCAACTAATGCAAACTTATATAAATCAGTGGTTTCCTTCCTAAACGCCCTTAGTTTGTATTAGCCTTTTACATGCTGATATTCGTAATGGAATGGCAAACGCAAAGATTATGATGAGCACACCAAACAGATATTTAGTTGCGATGCAATTATTCACATAGTCGATAGGTTACATAGTTATTACTCTTAAGTGTCATTAGTTTACGTAACCATTTCATCTACTATTTTTGAAACAAGAACAGACCCAAAATGTGCAGAACACAAAATGAACTAGCACAGATAACCAAACGACTACATTTTAATTCTATAAACTGAGAATGAAACGAGGAGAAGTTTTCATATATGTCCAGATTCCAACTCAAAATATACTCAAACCAGAATTATCCCATAACCTTAACGATGGTTTATTATAAATTTTTGTAAAAAAGAAGTAAAAAGAGAATATTTACTTGAACATACGAGAAGGCGACAACAAGCAAATACTAGATCGGCATATAAACTCATATTACACTCTCACAAATCAGTAGATTTCTCTTGTTAAATTGATAATTTCTATCAGTCATCCTTCCCACTGATTTATGTTAGAAATAGGATATCACAGACCAAAAAAATGACTAAAACAGAGGATCAGCCAAGCGACGAGGTTAAACACATATTCGATGAAATTAGTCGTTTCACGCTAATATACAACAAAGAGGAGAACACACATTCCAGCAGCCAACTAAACCAAATAAACGACAAGAAATACTTGAACGACTACATTTCTACTTCTACTAAAATAAAGACGAAGAGAAGATGAGTGTGATTACCTTTTTCGGGACAGCGAACTGAGGCTATTATCGTCGTCGAGTCTTCGAATCCGCTCGAAGTGGTCCTTGCTCAGCCAAGAACTTTTCAGAGGTGATTTCGACAATCAAAAACTTAAGAGTAAAAAAATAAGATTTTCTGAGAACCCAAGTTTTTTAGCAAAAGGAATTTTATGAGAGGGAAAACTTATAAAAAAAAATAGAGATTTTTTGTGGTTCTTCAACCTGTTCTAAAACAGCCCATGGAGGCTGGTATTTATAGGCAAATGCCGAGGGGGTTTCAACATGCTTCTTCAAGAAGCTGAAAATTCGGATTTCAAAAAAAAAAAAAAGAGGGAAAAGGTGACATTTTCAGATGGGAAGTTTTGGGAAAAGAGATTTTGATGGATAATATCAAGAAAAGGGGTGAAAAATCTCACCTTTTCAGAGGTGATTTGAAGGAGAAAGAGCCGTTTGGGGTAACAATATTGCTGGCTCTGGTTTGTATCCATCGGATTGAGAGATGGGCTGATGGATCTTCGCTCTTCCCCGTTCTCAGAGGTCTCAATCGACCTTTTATGAGTTGTCGAGCTCCATTTTTCAGAAAAAGGGAGATGGGTGATGGGAGAAAAGGCGACTGATGAGGACAGTGGCATCGATGACCACTTTAATCCAGCGGTCCGACGGTGGTGAGGTGACGAAAGTGACGGGGTGGCGGCGATGGCAGCGTCGTTTGGTTAGGGCTGTTGGTTTAGAGAGAAAAGGGATCGTTTGGTTAGGGCTGTTGGTTGAAGGAGAAAGGGCTGTTTGGTTCTGATTAGAGACTTTGGGGGGCTGTTTAGTTTAGGGGTTTGGGCCGGGTCGGGTAGTGGGGAATTGGGCTAGGGATATTTTTGGGCCACAGATTTTTGTAGAAATAGGAATAGGATGTGGTCCAAATTTTAGGTAGATGAATTATTTTCTCATCCCTTCTTACTTCAATCAATTAATTAAAATATGTTTCTTTGCCCTAATTAATTCCCACAAAAATGCATACCTATATAAATTACAATACAAGTAATTTAATATACGTATTTAGTTTTTTAAAATAGAGTAAACGATGATTAATACGGTAATAAGGAGGATTAAAGGAGAAATGTCAATGCCAATATTGATATAGGAATACCAACACTATTTTTGAGTGATTTAATTGTAAAGAATGATGTTTAGTAATTTTTTTTTTAATTATATATATAAAAAAAAATGATGTTTGGTGATTTTTTAAACGATAGAAACCTTTCTTAATTTTAGAGAAATAATATCTAAAAAATAGTGTAGTAATTAGTGAAAATATTCCAAACTCATTTGTTGGGGAATTTTCACGACTGCGAAGCATAGTGAAATTAATTAAACAAAAAGAAGGGTCAAAATTGGGTGTCAACAGTTACTCGTTCCTTCGAGGTGAGATATAGCGAAGATAATAATTCTATTTTCAATGCTATCTAAGTTCATGATCCTCGATACTCTCATGACATTATCGATTTCATCTTACGATAGTTGATCCTTCAAGGAATGATATAGTGATAATGAAAATGCGGATGATGATGTTTATTTCATTTATGTGTTTTTATGTTTATATATGTATGTATGTATGCATTGCACTCCCACCGATCGGTTATGGATGACATGGCGAGATCCGAAAGGAAATTTGGGTACGGATGACAGGTCCGAAAAGGCCGGGTCAATGGATGACACCGAGTCCCGAAAGAGCCGGGTACGGATGACACCGAGTCCCGATAGGGCTGGGTACGGATATGATAGATGTATGTATAGTAAATATATGTGAATGCAAAAGTGTGCATATTGTGTATGGATGTGTATGAAATGTTTTTCCTATAGACAAGTTAATTTAGGTGACAGAGGTCTGAGAAAGTGTACGAGGTATAATTACTCACCTTATCTTTTGCTATCTTCATTTTTATATCATGTTACTATTCATGCCTTACATACTCAATACATTGCTCGTACTGACGTCCCTTCTTGTGGATGCTGCATTCATGCCTGCAAGTGTAGATAAACGAGACAAGGATCTTCCACAGTAGGCTACCTTTAGGTACCAGTTTTGATTGGTGAGCTCCACTTCTTCCTGGAGCACTACCGAGTCTGAATGTATATATATATATATATGATTTTTGTTCAAGGTATGTCGGGGGCCCTGTCCTGACTTGTATACTTCAGTCATGTTTATAGAGGCTTTGCAGACAGTTCCTGTGTATAGCTTAGTTATGTTCTGTCGGTCGTTATATTGGCGTCATGGGTCCATTGGACATTTATTTATACATGATATTACGTTCATATTTAGCCCTTAGCCTTATTTTGACATTTGAGACATAGAGAAGGCAAGTTATAAGTTGGTTCGCGCGATTTCCGTAGGGTGTTGGGTGCCAATCACGCCTTACCAAGGGTGGGGTGTGACATTTTCCTTGCCTTGTTCCTTGATAATAGGTCCCTGATATACAAAGATTGCCGTATAATAAAGGTAACTAAATATAAACCTAACAATAAAGGTAACTAAATATACTCCTAACATATTACGGAGAGATAATGAAAGATATTTACATATATTCTAACACACCCCCGCAGTCAAAGCAGGAGGTTTGCGGACGCTTAGACTGTCCCGAAAATCTTCAAATAGAACCAAAAGAAGACGTTTAGTAATTATATCTGCGATCTGATAGTGCGATGGCACATGTAAGACACGTACATGACCACGAGCAACTTGTTCATGGACGAAGTGAATATCCATCTCGATATGCTTAGTGCGTTGATGTTGAACAGGATTTCTGAATAGATATATGGCACTAACATTATCACAATATACCAATGTAGCCTTTCGTATTGGACAATGAAGTTCTAGAAGGAGATTTCGTAGCCAACAAAACTCAGAAACTACATTGGCTACCATCGATATTCGGCCTCGCAGAGAGCGAGACAAAGTGCCTGCCGGCACGCGGACCAAGAGATGAGACTATCACCAAGAAACACACAATAACTAGAAGTCGAACGCACAGTATCAGGACATCCACCCAATCTTTGTATCCGTATACGAAATGAGAGTGGTGATTGAGATGGATAAAGATACAAGCCATGATCAAAGTGCTTTAATATAGTGCATTAACGTATTTTCCGAGCGCATCATGTGGACCTCCATCCGGGTTATGTATGAATAGACAAATCCGCCAGACAACATACAAAATGTCTGGTCGCGTGAAAGAGTAAGATATTGCGGTGCACTTGCAGATTTACGATAATGTGAAGGATCCTTATATGGTGAGTGTAGAAGTAGCACTTAACTTCGGTTTGGTGTCAACCAGAGTGCTTCTTGGCCTACAAGATGACATGCTAGCCCGTTCTATGATCTCTTCGGCATACTTCGTTGAGATAAAAATAAACCACCTGCATGACGAGTGATAGCTATTCCTAAGAAATAACTGAGTGGTCCCAAATCTTTCATAGAAAATTCGGAGTTGAGAAGTGTCATGATAGACTTGCGAAGATCATCAGAGGAGGTAGTCAAGATTATATCATCCACATACAAAAGAAGGTAAGCCATATCAATACCTTTGCAATAGATGAAAAGAGAATGATCAGACTTGCTGTGGGTGAAACCAATACTAGAAACATAGTCGGCAAATCATTTGTACCGGGCCCGGGGAGCTTGCTTGAGACCATATAAAGACTTCTTTAGTAAACAGACATAGTCAGGATGTGTTGGGTCTCGAAAACCCATGGGTTGATACATGTAGACAGTTTCCTTGAGTTCACCATGTAAGAAAGCATTTTTCACATCAATTTGGTAAATAGGCCAAGCTTTAGAGAGAGCTAGACTGAGAACAGTGCGGATGGTTTCCGGTTTCACCATCGGGCTAAAAGTATTGCCACAATCCACGCTAACCTGTTGAGTTTTGCCATCACCTACAAGTCGGGCTTTATGCCTCTCAAAGGAACCGTCAGAGTTTTCTTTATGTCTAAAAACCCACATAGATCGAATTACATTGACATTAGGTGGGCGGGGCACCAAATCCCACGCCTTATTTTGAATAAGAGCTTTATATTCATCTTTCATAGCTATTTTCCAATTCGGGTCACGTAGGGCAGACACGGGGTTATGAGGAAAAGGAGATTTGGAAGCATGAGTAAGGAAGCTGTATTTTGGGTTAGGCTTGACAATCCAATGTTGACTCCTAGTAACCGGTTTTTGGGCTGGAAAATGATAGGGGACTGTCATGCTTTAGTTCTTAGAGGAGCTATTTTTTGTGGACCCTAAGTGAAATTGTCGTGGGCAAAATGTGGGACTGGTGGTAGCATTTGAGAGAGAGAGAGTGCGAACCGTGGGTGGTGGACTGCTAGGACGAATAGGCAGTGGAGTATGGTTGCTGGAAGTTGGGCTTGTTTGTGAGGTTAAGTGGTGGATCACATAAGGAGAGGGTCCATCATCCAGAAATTCATAATGGTGATGATCTAAGGAAGCATACAGCTTAGCAAATGGAAATTGGGTTTCATTGAACACGACATGATGACTTATGATGATTTTATTGGATGATAAATCATAACATTTGTAACCACGATGATGGGATGGATAGCCTAAAACACACATTGTAGAACGGGCTTGAAGCTTGTTAATGGTAGTAGATGGGAAAAGTGGGCTAACATAGGCAATCGAACACCCGAAGATGAGAATAGGATGGGTCTTTGTAGATAGAGTACTTTGAGAGGAGATTGATAGGCTAATCCTTTATGAGGAAAGAATGTTGAGGAGGTAGGTGGCCATTTGTAATGCATGATGCCAAAACGAAGAGGTAATGACGCATAAAGGTAGTAAAGTGCGAACAATGTCGTTGATTGTTCAAATTTTTCTTTCGGCTTTTCCATTTTGTGATGAGGTATGAAGACAAGAGAGGCGAAAAGACAAGCCATTAGATTTGCAAAACTCCCAGAATGGTCTATTATCAAATTCCCGACCATTATCACATTGAATGTTCTTTATTTCCCGTTCAAATTGAGTGCAAATGAAATTTTTGAAAGACTAAAAAAGTGGATAAAGTTTGAGACTTATTAGATAAGGGAAATGTCCATAAAAAATTAGAGTAATCATCCAAGAACAACATAATATTTGTGGCCAAGAGCTCAAAGCGAGATGTCCAAAGATCACTATGGACAATATCAAACAACATAAATGTTCGCGAATGAGATGCAACAAATGGCAATTTAACTGCTTTTCCAAGAGTGCAGGAATGATAAACATGAGATTTAAGTGGTCCATTACATTCAATAAATTTATTTAGCCTAAGGGAGTAAAAAACAGGTTCTCCCGGATGACCCAAGCGATCATGCCACAAAGACAAGTTAAAGTCGTGCAAAGGAAGATGGTGGTGTGGTGGTGATGGGATAAAGCTAAAACTGCCCGACTATCACATCTCATTAGACGCTTTTCCCCGTCCGTAATCTACAAAAACCAAAAGGATCAAATTAAGTAAAACTAAGTTATATAGTGAATTTTCTTGAGACTAGGTTCTTGATAAGTTGAGAACAATGAGGACATTTTTTAAAGCTAAAGGGAGGCTGGGGAGGCAAGTTCAGTATGACCATAACCGTGAATTGGAATTGAATGACCATTTTCAACAATTATACCATGATTATTGCTCAAATTAAAATAAGACGAGAGATTACCTTACGCGGATGTCATATGAGAAATCGAATGCTGTATCTATGTACCTGCATCCAGATTCCGCGAGGAGCCTGGCAAGGCATTCTTTGCCCTCGTGTCGATTGGGCTGGAGCGGGTCAACTACCGTAGAGTAAGCTTGTGGCGAGTGACGGGTCCAAGTATGCTACCACTGCTGAAAAAGCGTTAGTCTTGTCCTGAAGCGGTTGGATATGGACAAGCGAGAGCACGAGACCACGGTGCAAGGGCTCGCTATTGTTGTCCATTCCCCATCCAAGGCTGCCATTGTTAATGCTTGTCGTGGTGCTGCTGCTAGCTGCCGCATCCACCACCAAAACCACTACCATTTCGGTTGCCACCGCCCCTGCTGCCACTGCCTCTACCGCGGTTCTTTCCACCATTGTTGCTGCGGTTTTGATGCTTTTTACCACTGTTATTCTGACGGTTTAGGTGGTTATTTCCAGAAAATGGATTATCATCGTAATCACGAGAAAGCATGGCGGTAGTGGATCCCGTAGCTAGCTGTTTGGTAAAGCCTGTTTCTTCAAGAATGGGCATTGAACGGGCTTGATAAAAGAGAGGGAGGGGATTGCTTTCACGGATGATTGTACCCACCCCCTTATAGGCTTCAGTGAGGCCGGCTACCATTTGAGGGACGAGGCGGTTGTTTGAGGCCGAAGCACCTACGTTCTTGAGTTGGATCGGATGGAATCTTGAGTCGTTGACAATACGCAAGACAGAAGTCCTCCATATTGGTGTGAGAAAATTCATATCAAGAGTGACGACTCGAGAATTTTTGTTGTCATGGAATATGTCACGCAGCCTATTCCAAGCATCCATGGCCGTGGAGTCGGGTTCAAGGATAGTATGCAATAGGTCAGTAGAGATGGTAGCATAAATCCATTGAAGAACCATGGCATCAAGAGTCGACCATAGCTCTTTTTCAGCATCAGTTTTGGGTACCTTCTCTTTTCCTGATTTCGGTGGAATGATATGGTGGAGGACTCTTTGGGGGATTTTGCGTGGATTTTGAAGAGTTCCGGCCACGTCGCATAGTGGACGTTTTCCATCTCGAGAGTAATGGAGATGTGATTTTGATGTTTGAAACTGACCAAAGGTGCAGGAAAAGGACTGTGGAATCGGAGGAGGAGGGAGAGTCAATCGTGACGGCGGCCGATAAGGAGGTGAAAGAAGGTGAAGATGACACAGGGCTGGGCAGAAAAGAGAGGAGCAAAATCGTGCCCTAGTCTGATACCATGAAAGAAGGTAATTTTCCTTGCCTTGTTCCTTGACAACGGGTCTCTAATATACAAGGATTGCTTAGCATAATAAAGGTAACTAAATATACACCTAACAATAAAGGTAACTAAATATACTCCTAACATATTACAGAGATAATGAAAGATATTTACATATATTCTAACACTAATAAATGTAAATTATGTACTAGAGCTAGTATTCTTTAAGTTCTAAAAGCTAATTAGGAAACTAATCAAATGGAATCTTTTATTTCCAAACATAAAAGGTGTGATATATCAAATTTGGAATAAAGGGCATGTGTTTCGTATGGAGGAAAATAAGTTTCAATCAAATGGGAGTCTTTTACATGGTCTTTAGTGTATTATGAACTTGATGGTTCGTTGTAATTTAGCAACAGCATAGTACATACATTCTTTCTGGTGTAAAAACTTCCTTTGAGTTAATTCTAATAAATTTTTTAAAATCATTCAAGATAGGGGCTTATCATATCATCATATCTATCTATATCTATATCTATATCTATATATATCTATCTATCTATCTATGCTATATTAAAAGCATAAACTCCTTAACTTGAAAGTTAAATTACATAAATAAATACTCTTAACTTATTGCTTTAAAAAATAAAAATAAAATTAAAAAACAAAAAAAAACCTATAGACCTGTTGAAAGAGACTCCTGCCTTCGACCGCTCCTCTGTTACAGACGCCTCATTGACTTGGCATCCCTCTAACTATCATCTTCTGAAGAGTTACACCCTTTGATTTCAATTTCTGTATAAAATCAGAACCCCGGCACTTCTCCCTAACTTTTTCATCTTCTCTGTTAGCCCAGCATGTTTGGTCACGTAACTCTCCTTCAACAAACTGCCATATCCTTTCAATAGTCAACTTCTTCTCATAGACGTTTTTCACAATTGTCCTTGATGGTCACATCTTTGGCCCCCTTACTATTCGCTCCATCTATTTTCCCGGCTAAATCCTTGGTCATATCTATCTCCGATCCGTCGAAATCGAGTTGTAAGTTCGCTTTTATTTATGTAGCAAAAAACATGTCTACAGTTTTCCTTGGACTATAGATATATATAGACATATATAGGAGTAATAATTTTCGTTGTTTAGATGGCAGGTAGTCCCATTTGTATCTAGGGAGCAGAAAGTGGGAGCGGCAAAAGCAAAGACTCTTGGACTTAACCAAGAACTCTCGGAAGTATAGCAACAATGCTTAAGCAACAACTCAGGGGCTTAAAGCGGAAAAAAAAAGACCACGAAAGGTCTTAGAATTCTCTAATTTTCCTTCAACAAACTATCTATAGTATAAATCCTCAAATTTTCTATTAATAGTGATAAAAACATGTAGGTCATCTCTTCGTTTTTATGCAGTTATTGTAGGCGATGTTAAATATGTCCTGTTTGAAACCCGTTAATTTGATTCCTTACATCTTATAGCTATGGTGGCAATGCATCTAATTCTGCAGAACACAAGAAACAATGCAGTCAGAGGAGTTAACCTGAGGCTTGAAGAAGTAAAGTAAACTCATGACAGAACAAAAAATGCTGAGGAAACCAAAGAGATTGGATGCTAAATATTGTTCAATTTCCCTTCTTTTTTTTTTCATGCTCATGTACTCTAATTAAGCCTTTAAGGCACAAAAATTGACCAAATTGTTTGTCACTTAGCTTCTATGTTTAGTTTCTGTGTTATTTATGTGCTTATGCCATTAAGGTACAAAATAATTCATTATTTCAGTCCTCGATTTTAGTGGCTGTGATAGTAATGCAAATTCCTTTCAGTTTATACGTCACATATCCTGTCTTCATTCATGCTTAGTCTAACAGTAAAATATCCTTTTGAAGATAATGTGGTGCAAGTTCACTATGGGACTTTTTCTCAACTTCAACTTCAACTTGAAATACTCTTTTTTTCCTAAAGTACAACAAACAATTGTGGCTTATATTCTTGTTCTAGAACTGTCAAAATTCAGGAGTACATGGTTTTCCAAAATGTTAATTTGGCAATATCAGCATATAGGGATACATGAATGAATAAACACTCTTTATATACCGTTTCAAAGTTGAGGGGGGAGTTTTATTTTTAAAGCATAGTTGGGGTTGTAAATGATTTTCACCCTTTTTCCTTAGTAACTGCAGGACATTTTATGTTGTTGAGTGCTTGTCTTTCCTAATTTCTTTACCATTCAGCTCACAATAATATCAAAATATTTGAGATCTTATCCTGCTTGGTCGCTTATTTCAGGTCCTTCAGTTTGCAATGGTATATAAAGAGTGTTTATTCATTCATTTTTATGTCAGTTACTCCGTCGATCTCGTGGTCATTTCCATGTTCCTCCGTACAATTCTACTTTAAATGGTTGCTACGGTATTTTTGAATCAAGAAAACTCAACTTTTTGTTTGTTCATGGAGAAGAAAAGGACTTTGGGTTGAATTTCATTTTTAATAACCACTAACATGTTTCCTTCCATGGCCAACTTAACGTTGCTCTACCAGGTGGGATATCAGTGCCGATAACAAGAGTTTCGGTTATGAGAGAGCAACTGAAACGGATGAAAGGTACATATATGTACTAGGATTATCGTCTATAAGGAAATATTACATGAGATATGTATATCATAAGAGCAAAATAATTAAGTAAAATCATCACATGTATCTAATTACACTTTGATTGTTCATCTTCGTAGGTTCAGACAATATCCAATCATTTTGATATCAACAAACATTTGACCAAACGACTATCCACATTGATTATTCACACAAACTTTTACTTTATTATCTTTCTTGTATCGATATTATTTACTAAAAATGTGTAATAAATGACTTGGCATACACGTGTAGGTAGGGGTGGGCATGGTATGGTAGATACCGATTACCATACCGAAACTGAACATTTTTATACCGCGGTTTCGGTATTATGGTATTTGGTCTTTTGTATTTGGTATGCATTTTTAAAAAGTTTGGTATTTGGCATGGTATTCGGTACTCATAAAGAAAATATCGAAATACCGAATACCATACCGAAGTATATAATTACATATACAATTCATATATCTTAGTATTATAATACTAATCTTAGTATTATAATACTAACAAATATATAAACTAGTATTATTAGAAAACTAATTGTTTAAACGTTAGAACTTTGACTACCCTATCTTGATTTAAATGTCTTTTTTATGTAATTGATTTACGAATGGCATTGCTTGTACTTTCTTTTGAATATTTTTCCATATGTAAGGTGTTTAGTACATAATAATTGAGACGTTTCTTAAGTAGCGGAAGTCATAATTCTCCATGATATGAGTACATATAAGTCGAAGTCGGACAAACTATAGTACGATTTACCGTCTCGTAAAATACCGAAATCGAACTTTAAAATATCGAACCATACAGAATTAATTTGGTACGGTAATGGTATAATATTTTTAGAAACCAAAATTACCGTACCGAAGTTTCAAATACCGTACCATGCCCACCCCTACGTATAGGGCACGTGCCGAGAAACTAGTGATATTAAAAGTGGGAAGCTCCTATCTTCAAAGTTAGATTACCATTTTACCCTTACTATAAATTAAAATGTAATAAGACATAAATCATCTAATATAATAAAATATTATAATTACATGATCATATCATCGTATTTAATATAGGATTAATTAATTCATCAATTTAAAGTAGAAAACAAAAGGATATATTAGAAGTGACTCTTTGAATTTTGAAGATCAATTAGATACCAAAAACAGATTCATGTATCATTATTCAATATGCCAAATTAATCCGTTAGGTATGTGAAAAAGCAAAAATATGACTCTTAAGCACCATTAAATTTTAGGGTTGCTTGCTCTTCCTGTTCTTAATGCAGGCTCATCGTGTTGCAATTTTTTACAGCTCAGCCCCTTTATCTATTTTTGGTCCCTTGAGATTCCACGGTTACTGTCATTTATGTGTAGACTTTTCGAATATTTTATTGCACTCTATAAAAGAGCCGACAAAGTATCACAATTAGCACTTTCCTCTTCACTTACATATTTTGTTTTTGTAATCTTCTCTCAGGAATATTCATGGTTATAATGGCTTAGAACATATCGACAAGAAGAAAAGATCTCTTGCAGTGGGAGAGTTAATCTGTGACAGTCCAATCATGTTACTTTCCATAATTTATTTCGCTTATTTCTCTTTTATAACTAGAACTTTGAAGTAGAATGGAAGACCTATTCCTCGAGGTAGCTTATTGTCAGCTCACAATATTGATTTTTTTTTCCATTTTGAAGTCAAGTTATGATCGTCCAACTGAAATTAGGTACACAACCCATATTTATATGTAATTTTTTCATCATTTTGTATTGTTGTTGGAGATTGTTTTGTTTCTTTTTGTTGTGTTTTCATTCTTACAAGTGGGTACTTAATTGACCAAACCTTTATTAGTATCCGATGAGTTTGATAATACTTTAGTATTTTATGTAGTATGCCATCAATATTCATATTGCCAATTGTCTGAATACGAGTTAATTTACATAGATTATTGCTTAAAGATCATTACTTTGAATGAAAGATTTTATTTTCGTTTAGTTTAAGTCTATCGAACGTAGTGTTATGAACATTAATTCACTGATGTTCATTTTCACCCTTTTTGTTCCATTTTTTCTTTTTCTATGATTTGTATGATATGAGAGCAACAACTTAATTTTCAAATAGACAACAAAAGTGTATTTTTCCGTTCATATTTGTGCGACATTATACCTAATGATTTTTGTAAAGATGAGTATATACTTTATTCACAGTTAATTTCTAATAGTGGTGACAATTTTGATTTTAGGCATTTTGGCTTTTCTCTGTGGATTCCTTTCGACTATTCTTTATTACTCTAAACTATTCAATAAATCAAATAATCATATAAAGAAAGTTATTAGAATTATAACAAAGCGTAGCTAAACTTTATTTTGATTAGCTTTTAGTAATACATTCAGCAATATTATTCTATATATTACTTGAGGTATGTCGTGTATAAGGTTTAACTTTTATATATATTATTAATTTTGTTTGATAGTTCTAACGTCTTTTGCTACATATTTTCTCATACGGAAAGTCGTATTTCAATTTTAACAAAATATTAATACCGACAACAACAGTAGTTTCGGTCATTATGGAGCAACCAAAGTATCAAAATGAAACTTAATATAAGAACATCGATTATAAAAAATACGGAAAAGGGTCAAAAATACTTTTGACCTATTTGAAATGGGTCACTTATACCCTCCGTTAAATTTTCGGGTCAAAAATACCCTCGTCGTTACTAGACGAGGCCATGAATACCCCTCTGGTTAACGACCTTTCACTTCATCCGATGTGGCAGTGCCACGTGGAAACAATTATCCACATGGACTGCCATGTCAGCCTTTTGAATAGTTCAGGAGTATTTTTGAATACCCCCACTGAACTTAATAGTAGTATTTACCTTCGCAAGTTCAAATATACACTAATCAATCATTTTGAGCTCAATGTTGTTTTATTGTTTGCAACATTTATCAGTTTAACTTCCATTCTTCCTTCAAATTCCGGGCAACACTTCACGCACATGTATGTTATAATAATATTCATGTAATTTTTTAAAGAGCTGGTAATGTTTAATCGGATTGCACGTGTCCGAAAACTAGTAAACTTTAACAAATATATACAATTTTTTTCCTTTTCTTTCACCAGATATGCTATTTAAAGAGATTCAGAAAGGAATCAGTTATGAAGATGTTAATTTAAAAATCCTATGCTCGCAGTGATGGTGTCCTTTTCCATATAAAAGGTCTTGTTTTAGGACCATGAATATTCAGTTGTTGTAGATTCTCTTGAGAGGGAACTGACGGATCTTATCGCATTTTCATAGTTCTCACTTATATCACTCTGATCCATCAGATGATTGGCATAGGTTTGCTTCAAAGTTTTGTAGATATTTTTGTAGTAATTGGCTTAGGTTTGACTTCCATATATCATCAAAACTACAAAACGAGTTTTTTCCTACCATCGTGATTAAACGCACATAAGTACTTGTGCAGAATTGAAAGCTTAACATAACTGGCATAGGTAATCAAATTCTAACATACAAGAGTAGACGGTCCGGCACCATCTAGTGCCGACTACTGACAAGCTGGAACCTAATCTTTTTAAGTGTGGAAAGAGCATATTCTATGCTAATCCTTGCATCAGGTGTCATTAAAGTGCAACTCAAAGCTAATTCCATGATAGATAACAAACATTGCATCTCTATGTCGATTTTTTCATCCCCTGGTTGTACCAAATTAGAATCCACCACCTTATGAATTTCACCTGGAAAAGAATCACTAACCCAACGTTGTATGTACAATTCTCCAGTAAATGTAGCATCACTTGGTCTCATTCTTGTAAACGTCTCCATCATCAGGATGCCAAAACTATAAACATCACAGCTCGTGGATACTATTCCATCTTGTCCATACTCTGAAATCATGGTAAAAAATAGCAGAAACGCTTCCTAGTTATCTTTGAATATGCTAAAACTGATAGTACCAATTTATATTTTGGCCAAGTAATTAACGGGTTATTCTAAGGATATGAGAAAACTTTAAGAAGTTCTAATATACACAGGAGCAATATATCCAATAGTTGCAATTGTTCTTGTTTGAACAAAAGCCTCCCCTTCACCTAACAACTTGGCAATGCCAAAATCACTAACAACCATTTCTTGATCAAGCAAGACATTGCTTGGCTTCAAGTCACAATGCACCACAGGTGTTGAATAGCCTGTATGGAGATAGTCCATTGCAGATGCAATATCTATCATTATATCCAATCTCTGCAATAAGTTCAAGAACAAGTTGTGAGTGTATAACCATTTATCAAGTGTCCCATTGGGCATGTATTCTAACACGAGGGCCTTGAAATCAAGGTTGGAGCAGCTGGTGATGACTTTGGTTAGATTTCTATGGCGAAGGTTCCGAAGTATCTTACATTCCGTGTCACAACTTTTGAATGCACTTTCCAATTGGACATTGAATACCTTTGCTGCCAAAAGGGTACCATCCTTAAGTATCCCTTTGTAGACCATGCTGAAACTCCCATTACCAAGCAAGTTGCTTTCATTGAATCCTTCTGTTGCTTGTTCAAGTTCATAATAGGAAATTCTTTCATGCCCTTTTACCAGAGAAACATCTGCTTGACTTACATTCTTCTTTGTCTTTCTCAATCTTAACACCACATATACAACAACCAATGCGAAGAGTGATCCAATCCCTAACAAAATATATAAACTTGTAAGCACTCTTTTCTTCTTTTTGACTTCTTTGTAGATTGGGTTACGCATGGTTTCACCTTAAACCGGGGGTCACCACAGAGTGCATCATTGGACAAAAAAATTGACTCGTGGCATTTGAAAAAGGACCACCAGCGGGAATCTCTCCACTAAGTTTATTGAATGAAAAGTTCAGGTGTTTGAGATACACCAGAGCTTCTAATGACTTCGGAATTTCACCGCCAAGATTGTTATAGCACAAATTCAAGAAATCCAATGCCAACATCTTGCCAAAGAATCTGGAATAGGCCTATCTAATCTATTATGTGCTAGAGAAAGTTTACTCAATCTATCTAGACCCCCTAGAGTGCTAGGAATCTTACCAGAAATATCATTTTTTGACAAATCAATGAGTATCGCAACCTTTAAATTTCCAAACTCCAGAGGAATATGACCACTTAATAAATTGGATGAAACATTGAATTCTAGAAGGTCTTGAAGGCTCCCCAAGCTTGCAGGTAAGCTTGAAATCAACCTGTTGTAATCTAGATTAAGATACCTCAGGTTGGTAACATTCCCTAAGCATGAGGGCACCGAACCAGAAAAATGATTTCCTGACAAGTACAATGCACCTAGATTCTTCAAATTGCAGATATCATCTGGTATGGTTCCTTCAATCTTGTTGCTTTGTAGGTAAAATTCTTGAAGGTTCAACATGCCTTGGACAGTATTTGGAATATGTCCACTCAATTCATTGTTAAACAGATCCATCTCTATCACTCTAGTAAGATTGCCGATTTCTGGAGGAATGAGGCCCTTTAGTTTACAGTTCAATACGTCAAAACTTTGAAGAGAGGTGGAGAAATTACCAATAGATGCAGGCAAAACACCATTCAATGGATTTTCAGAAAAGCAGAGTGCTCTTAGATTCCTACAGTTTGTCAATGATGCAAGAAAGCTCAATACTGAATCTCCGAAGAAATTATTCCCCTCCAAGTTTAGATGCTCAAGGTATTGTAAGTTACCAAGTGACTCAGGAATTGGACCAGTGAAGCTGTTGTGTCCGAGCTCAAGTCTTCTAAGTCTTGAAGAATTTGATATTGAAGAAGAGATAAAACCACTCAGACCATTTGAGCTAAAATAATTTTTTTCTAGGATGGGCATTCCCGCCTAAATGGGAGGTAGAGTAATTCGTAAACTTGTTGAAATGAAGTTCTAGGACCTGCAGTGTTGACACGTTGAAAATGCTTGCAGGTATAGAACCAGCAAACCCATTCTGGGATAATGACAGTCTTTTTAGTTTCTTAAGATTACCTAGCTCCATTGGTATCTCTCCTGTCAATTTAAGGAAATATATGAGTACCAAATGGTCCAGACAGTATAACAAAAAGAAGACTAGAACTAACCAAGATACAATATCCCAGAGTTGTGTTATAATATCCCATGTTGTTCTCCATCACTCATGAACAAATTATTGAAGTGAACATGTTATACAGCTACATCCGAACTATTCAAAAGTACTAATATCAATGTATCAATCAATCTAACTATGCATAATTTTAGTTTTGATCAATAATATAAATGTCCTTATTCATTTTGCTTTATTCAAATAATTTTATTAGATTATCTATGCTAGCTAGCAGTGAGCTTCCTAACCCACGTAGTTCTGCTATATCTATGCTGACTAGGTTTCCAAAATATATATAGGTAGAGTTAATTAGATTAAATCAAGAAAAAGTTAAAATCATTGGGTGTTCTCATTTCTGAATATCATAATATGTAAAATGAATATTTACTCTGAAATATTAAAAGTAAACATTTAAAAATACGTTAATATAAGAATGCGGAATGAATCAAAAGTAAAATAGTCACTAACTAGGTTGATAATGGGATAATAGAGCCCTCATTCCAGAAAATTTGTTGTACTTCTAAAGTATACTTTTATAAACACGTATTTTCTCGTTTTCCGTTTTCTTTCTTATTTTAACAACTAGTTTCTGATCACGTGTGTTGCAGGGGTATCCCTTGTTGATTGTTACACTTTTGCTGATTAAAAGTAGTTGATAAGCATCAAGTGCTGAAAAATACTTTTAGGTGCTGAAACTGATTTTGTAAATAAATCATTACGTGTTTATATAGAAGTGCTGATTCTACCTGTGGAAAAAACTAAATGAATTATTGAGGTAGAATCTTTTGATTACCTTTCTTGTTGTTGTTTTTCTTTTTTTCCTTTTACTCATTGTTTGTTTTCATTTTTTTTCTACAACCAGTTGCTCTATACATGGATTATTCCCCACTTTATGCCTTTTTTCTCAAAATCTCCTCCTAATTTTAAGCAAAAGCTTAAATATTCGATTTTTACCAAAGCACTCTCTCATCATTTTCTCCACTCATTTTTTTTTTTTTTTACGTTTATGAATTTAAAGCGCCAATGGAAAAAAAAAGGGAGAGGGCAGGAATGCAAAAAAAAATTAAGTTCATACAAGCGTTCATGTAGCAAAATATATCAAGTCTAAACTTGTGCAAAACTTATGGCCCCTGCTTCCTTTCTTCTTCTCGTTTTACCCCCGTATATTCATGAACTTTAAACTCCTTTTGCGCATGTGGCGGGTGTCGGATGACTTGAAGAGTGAATGAAGAGACGAAGAGTTATTCATATAATATGGTATAGTGTTGATCCAATAGAAGCGCAAGATACTAATAGTGTTGATGCCCTCAATTGAAATTAGAAAATGACCTTGTCTTGTTAATGAATTGGTCTGCTGCCTTCTTCTATTTCCCTCAATTTTTCTCTGCGCCAAACCTATTTTTGTTAATCCACACTACACATGGTTGGCTGGCCATGGAAGAGCGAGATGATGAATGTATACGGTGTATGTATGTTTATGTAGTGTGTTAAAAATATAAAGCTGAACAATCCTTTGAACTTCTGTAATTAAGAGATGCATAAACAAATTGTAACTGAAAGAATTTGAAAAAACTGATATCTGCATAACGTGCTCTAAAGAGAAAAAAGACATTTACTCTAGAAGGTGAAATTAATTCTGTAACTTAAAACTTTTTGCTAAGCTTTGAATTCTTGAAGGAAATTAAACAGAAGAAGGAGAAGAAGGATATAGGGGCAAAATTGTCACCCAACTTTCAATTGGCAATTTGGTAATTCAACTTTTAGTATAATTTGATATGATTTGCTACGGTATTTCCAACTATTCAAAACACTGTATTGTTTTGACGGAAGAGAGAAAAGGAAAAAAAAAAAAAATTCATCTCTTGTAAGGAAATATCATACCTTCCAGATGCAGAGTTGTCACATCTAATATTGTAAGAGCTGTTAAGTTGGCTAGCTCTCTTGGTACAGTTCCAATAAACTCATTTTCAGACAATGCCAAGACTTGAAGCTTTCTGCATTTCTCCAGGTTTGGTGGAATAACTCCATCTAGGGAGTTGCCTGAGAGGTAAAGCCCTTCCAAGTTTGGAAGATGGTCGCATATAGTTGCTGGAAGCTTACCGGTAAGATTGTTATAGGAAAGAGCAATGATTCGCATCGTTGTAATGTTGAAGATTGATGTTGGTATAGAGCCAGTAAGTTGATTGAATTGCAGGTCTAGGACAGTAAAGTAACGAAGATCACCGATTTCCCAATGGATCTCTCCTTTGAGAATTTTTTTATTTATTCTCAACACTTCCAGCTTTGTTAGATTGGAAAGGGAAGATGGAATTTCCCCCCAAAATTGATTCATCGAAAGATACATGTATTGAAGGTTAGGTAAGAAACTTAAAAATGATGGAATGGAACCAGTGAAGTTATTGCTTGTGACATTAATCAATTTCAACCTCTGCAAATGAGCCAACTCTTCTGGGAAATCTCCATGGAAAGTGTTGTTACTGATGTCGAGGGAGACGAGAAATGAGAGGTTTCCAAGGTGTGGAGGAATGGTACCATGAAGTTGCATGCTAGAAATGTTTAAAGCAGTGACTCGGTGGTGGCGGAAGCTGCAAGTGATTCCGATCCAGCTGCATATTGGGCTGGAAGAGGACCAGTTGCTTTGCAAGATGTTATGAGGAGAAGAAATGTGTGATTTCAGAGCAAGAAGAGCAACTTCATCAGTGCTAATAGTAGGAACACTAGCAAGTGAAGTATTGTGTTGAAGCAGAATGAAAAGCTGCTAGAGCAAAGAGAAGATTGCAACTTCTGTCCATAACTATATGATAAGTAGGTTTCTCTTTTTTACTTGTTGAGATAAGATAAAGAATTGATAATGCGAAGCAATGATCTTAGAAGATGTATTTAATGATGCCAAATTCATTGCATACCAATACACTGCTGTTTGTAAGTCATTGGAGTGTTATTTGGTTAAGAGTGTCAATTCTGATTAGCGAAAGTCAGTCAACTGTAGTCTGTTTCTAGAGGCATTTAATTATTGGTGATAAGCATATGCTGCCCCAAAATTTTGGTGTCATTTTCTTTCTTCCTTCTTGTTGCAACTCTTTACCTTCTTTGCGACAACTGTGTAAGTTATACGATGATTGAACAAATTTATATTAAAAACCGACTATCGAAAACCTCTCACCCATGGAATACAGAAGGATATTATAAATATATAATGGTACCATTTCTTCTCAACGTGCTCATGGCATAGAAGCAAAATGCATGGATATAGAGCACTTCAGATAGAGGCAACCGGAAAGAATCAATTGCTTCTTTAGTATTTTTTGAATTAATGTAGCATAAAGAATGAAATAAAGAAAGGTAACTAAGGGGGTTACACTTTTTGAATTATTGGGCTGATTAATTTTTAAATGTAAATAAAGAAAAAGAGGCAAAAGTTTGAGCAAAGAAAAGATAAATATGAATCCTGGCCAAAGAAAGGTGTTACACCACCATTCTTCTGACCTGAACTCATACTTTATTCCGTATCAATTTCTTCTCATTATCTTGTTAAGTCAAATGTAGGCATAGCCAAAACTGAACTTGTTTAGTAACTTTTAAATTTAGAAGTGGACATTTCATATCTATAATTTAATTATCTTATATATCAATTTTCTTTCACTTTGATCCTAAAATATTCATTTTATCTTGAAATCATCATAATATAGCTTAGTTCAAATATCATACTTATCGTTATTAGCGTTATTAGAAGTGAAAATACATGCTATCTTAAGCGGCCGCGCGCACAAACAGTATCATATCAAAGTCAAAAGAGCGGCGGAATATGCATCGCCGACATATATGCACATATACAAATACAAGGGCCATTATAGCCACCATAACAGACGGGACCGCATTAAGATGCAAACCATAAACGAATCGAACATACATAGGACCCACGACCCACACAGATGACTACAGGCCTCTACAAATCATAACGAAATCATATGACGGGACAGGGCCCCGCCGTACCCCAAATAGTCAAATATACAGAAATACATATATACCATAAAAGATATGTACCAACATATGGGCTCCGGATCAAAGGAGCGCTCTGTAATAGCAGAATGTGTGGCCTACACTGGCAAATCACGAACCTCTGTACCTGCGGGCATGAAGCGCAGCCCCCGAAGAAAGGGGGTCGACGAAAGATGTCGAGTATGTAAAGCATAAAGTGCAGAAATCCAAATCATAGCTGAAGTAAAAGTATAAGGAGAGAGAATACCGAATTAGTTTATCAGATCCGTACTGGAAACATATACATATAATGCAAATCAAAATCATGCATAACGCTCAGGAACGTGGTCACCACTCCGACGCTGGTGCCACTCACAGCATAACTCCGGAAGGGTTTCAAATCTCCGTACATCTCCAAACACATCACACCATCATACAAATCACATCATCACATATATCATAAGCCATATCACAGCATAACTCCATAAACGGAACCCGGCCCTATGGCGAGGTCTCGGGAACCGTAACACAGCATACTGCCGAATTTATCATGGTGCGCACGATCACAAAGCCGGCCCGGGAACCGGTGAACGAAGTCATAATAAGGCACGAGCGGAGTCGTGAGCAAACAATGCAATATATATATATATCAAAATACCTTTACAAACTTGCTAAAATCATATGTTGGCTCTTTAGTCAAAATAGTTCAAACAATTAATCAAAGCGGGTTTATTTCACGAAGGTATTTCCAAAATGGTAATTATGATTCAAAATAGAACCATATGCATATATCCAATTAAATTTCAAAACTCGGCAATTAAATACATATCCATACTCATATTAAGATCGAAAAGGCTCAGAGTAAGTATTGGGTCTGTCGGAATTAATATACAAAGGATGTAAGCTTTTAGATTTACAACACTTTCGAAAGTACTTCATAAACTATTTTTCAGAAAATTAGTGTCGTTCATATTCAGAAGATTTCAAATAACTTATGAGACAAACCAAACGGAGTCTCAAACTCATAGCAAAAGTCCTCCCTTTATACCGTATAAAAATGAGACTAATAGGGCAAACAAAAGAGTCTCGGAGTTAGTGGGCCCACCTCGGGTCAAGTCGAGGTGGCGAACACGAATCGCGGACATTTGGGGTCTATGTAACCATACATGAAGGTTTGAAGCAAATCGATTACATTTATACAAGTTTTGAACATATGGGCGCTTTCCAACAAAATATGCGTTTTCTAGTTCAATTCAATTGAATGAATAGTACTTGATTTTCATTTCGGATTTCAAGGAACAAAATTGCTCCCGAGGCTCCAATATCGACCTAGTATACCTAGGACATGCCATAAGAAGAAATGGGGTAGCCTTACATACCTTTCTCGCTTGTTAAGCTCATCAAAACTTCGATCCCGTTTCGCCAAAAATCTGCAAATGGTCATGTTGACCAATTACTATTCATGAGACTCATAATTTCTAACCTTAGCCTATATTGTTCTACAAAAATTTGGGCAAAGCATCTCCCCTATACATATGATATCCCCGAGAATCATCTCGGCTCACAATATCAACAACAACAACCCAACAACTTCAACAATCATCAAAATTACATTAAAATGCATTCTAGTATAATGGTTCTTCCTTTCTACATAAGACAACAATTTCCATTCCAACTTCACAATTCCAAGCTAATATCAATATTTCCATATTCATTTACTAATCAAAATCACTCCAACATCATTCGAAAGCATTCCACACCATTATACAAAATATTCGCAAAATATACAAAAATCCCACCGAATTCATAATTCATTCAAAACTTCCATTCTTCGACACAAACGTTCATAACACATTTTTATTTCCTCAAATTCGTCAACAACAACCATAATTCACATTTAAAGTCTTACTTCCATACTTATATAAAAATCATATAAATTTCACATAATTTCCCATAATTACACGCAAGCAATTCCAATGCCAATTCAAGTCATTAAACCTCTATTTGCATTACTAAGATCACAATAACACAACAAACATGTTAAACCAAATTAATTCCTTCTCACTCCAACTTCAAATGCCACACGGCCACACTCCATTTTTCCAACCTCCATCCAATTCATTCAACTTTCATTTTCAATATACATTCCATCCTACACACAACTAAAATACAACATAAAATTCAACACATCACATGCATACAATGTAGTATACACACGGCCACACATACATAGGCACACCCACTTTGCAAACTTCCATGTTTTCATGAATTCTACTCATTTCCATACACTACAACACAAACAAACCTTCATAACATAATAACATGGGATAAATTCTTACCTTTTTCTTCAATCTTCTTCACTCAAACATGTTGTCATATTGAAGAAACAAGGGTTCTTCCTTCCCAAACAATTGCACCATGTTGTAGAGGATACTCAATTTAGTAGGAAAATCACAAGATACGAATTTTTGGAGAAAGATTTTTGAGAGTTGAAAATGAGAGCAAGAGGGCCGAATGCCCTCTATTGGTTTTTCTTGTTCTTCTTGTTTGCTCTCTCTTTCTTGTTTCAAGAAAATTCTAGGAGAATATGATCTTTTATAAGTCATTTTAGCACATGGTAATTATTTATTAAAAAGGTGGGCTTGGGCCAAGTGATGGCCGGCCAGCCCCCTAGGTGTTGGGCTCAAATTTTTCCATCCAATTTTCTTGAGCCCAAATGGTTAAAATTCTCGTTTTGTAATTCCCGAAGCTAATTTCCAAAATTCCCATTTTGCCCTTGGCCTTCCTCCGTGTTCCCACATCAATATTTTTCATAAACAACACACACATACATTAATTCAAACCACATATGACCTTATTCCTTACAAATCAAAATTATTTCGAATTTTCCCAAATACGCGAAAATACGGGATATAACATTCTCCCCCCCTTTGGAACATTCGTCCTCGAATGTTAAATTAGTCTTATAGGTCTAAAAAGGAAACTCCTCGTGGGGGGGGTTTCTTTTGCCAACCACGTACTTCTATTTAATCAGAGCGCTTGTGAGGGCCTTCATTTTCCAGCCCCTCCTACCATTCTTCAATAGCACCGCATTAGAACTGCTCGAAATCTTCATTAGTCAAGCGGTCTGCGTAATCTTAAATAGGACATATAACGAACAGGACCTTTATCAAAACCAGAAGGCCAGACGAATGTCAGACAGAGTCAGATCCAAAATCAGAGGTACAAAAGTATGACAGACAAAAGCATAATCTGACGTTATCTCAAACAGATTCAAGATCGAAGCCAGACGTGCAAAAGCATATCAAACAGACCCACAATCCGTATCAGATGCGCTGAACTATATTAGATAGGTCCATAATCAGAGTCAGACGTAGGGAAATAGACCAGTCAGATCCATGATCGGAGTCAAACATACAGGATTATACCAGACAAATTTGGTGTCCGAGTCGGACGTACAAAAGTGTATCGGACAAAACGTATTCAGATTCGGAAGTGCAGAAGTATAGCAAACGAATTCATACTCCGACGTCATATCAAATAGATTCATAACCAGGGCCAACGTACTGAAGTATGTCGAACAGATCATAATTAAAATCAGACATACGAAGATATATCAGACAGATTTGTAATCAGAGTCAGACGTACGAAGCCACGTCGAACAGATTCGTAACCAGAGTTAGGCGTATCGAGGTATATTAAACAAATTCGTAGCCAGAGTCAGGCGAACGAAGGCACATTAAATAGAAGCATAATCGAATTTAGAAATACAGAGACATAATAGACGGGGCCTCATCAAAATCGGAGGTGTAGAAGTATGGCTTACAAAACCTCGATCAAAGTCAGACCATTTTCACTAATGCTTCGGGGTTTACGGAAGTTCTCGGGTCAACGCTTCCTTACTCATTCTGACCTTCGTGCCTCGAACTATTTCATCAAAACATTCAATAGGCTACAGCAATTGAGTTTGTGTCCTTATAAAAATTTCGCTCGTCCTGCATAATAGCCCTTAGGCCCCTTCTTACTCCCTTATACCTTTGATGCATAACATTTCCTTTTTACTAAAAAAAAATGACGGTCTGTACAATTATCCGCGTAGCCTACACATAAATAGTGCCGCCATCTTTTCAAAATATTAATCACCGCGGCTAATTCCAAATCATGAGTGAAGTAATTTCTCTCGTGCGGATTGTTTACAAATTTGGTCAAACACCACTTCATACCGATATTATACATACTTTCATGGCGCATTTCCTTGGGCTTCACGTAATTGGTGGCCCATGAACTATTTTCTAGCATTTAACGGACCCCTTTCTTTCCTTCCCTTTATTCTTTGGCACGTAGATAAACTTAAGCTCGGCCTCTAGTCAATAAATTCCCTTTCTTGGCATTTAAAGATATTGTAGTGCCGTTTTAAATCTAACATGACACGCTTTTCCCCCCTCTTTAAGGGCTATGCTTCTACCCTGTCCATGTCTTTCTTTACAATCTGTAACTTGATTAGCCTCGTATGAAACTTTAATAAAATCACGGGGCGATGCAAACTCTCGATCACATAGTACAAAATCTTATCTAATAGCCGGTCCCCGAATAATGTAATCAATGTAGAAATTTATCTTTTAGTAATCATATTCTTCCTCGTTGGAAGATTCAACTAAGTCATCCCCTCTTTCACACCCGTTCCTTATCTTTCGTTCTGCTTCCTCGATAGTCAAATTATTCTTCGTTCCATAGCATGGGTTTTTTTTTTTTTTTCTTTTGCCCTGCACTGTCACATTCCAGTTCCTTTTGGCAAATAATTTCGTGCTTTGCCTGCCGGCTCTTTTGAAGCTCTGCTTAATTACATTCCTTACTTTCACTCTTTTTCTGACGTTCTGATCCCCTTATATTCTACTCAATTTCCCTCTTTTCTCTCCAAATGGCGTTGTACTAAAATGTTTCAATCTCAACCTACAGCAAAAATTAATATCAATTTATTTCGGAGCATCTGTACCATACCTTTCATTTTGTCTCATAAATGCTGTCCACGTAATGTCTCTCGTATAGTACAACACTAGCTATTAGGGTCCACCCATCGGTCGACATAGTCATCAATGGGGAGCCATACACATACATATAAGTATACTCTGTCATTCCCTTTTTCAAGACATTTTCAATCACTTATTCCAACTTACTCTAATTTCTGAGCTGCGTTGCTCCTTTTCCTTTTCGCCAATCTAATCCGCCGCAACCCATGCGACCTCTATAGAGTTGCTAACTATTCCACATACCCTAATTTCCTTTAGGTTACCCCATATTTCCTATTCGTGTCTCATATCTATAATTGCGAAAATTTTGTACACTTCCCAGGGGGGTCACCCATCCCCGAATTACTCTGGCCCTAGCACGCTTAACTTTACAACTTTAATGCATTTAGGTGCGTTAAGGCCGGTATAATCACATCAACCGCCCTGCACGACCTTTGTCACGTAATTTAAGATAGGCCGGGGTCTTAACAACTTTCAGAACGTTCTCGTGGCGGGTCCCACCCCGACCTGGAGAAAATTCCTTCACTTTTCTGACCATATGGGTACTGTATCGCCCCTTACCTTCGTCTATATATCTAATTCTATACAGCCCACAAATTTAAATTTTTATTCCACAAATTTCCAATTCCGATCAATGGTCGAGAACTGCTAAAACATTGCTGTAAGGCCTCCTCCCACTACCAGTAAAAGGGGATTAGAGTCCAACGATATCACAGAACTTCTTAGTACTCATTTCACATAATTATTCCCATATATATATATAGGAATGGGAAGCAAGCCATTTAATTCCCAACTACTTATCATACGCCTTGTATTTTTTTCCAATAAGGTGAAACTTAACTGCTGGACATTTTTGCCCTCCGGCATAGGCTTTTCCAAAGCAAAATGTAATTGGAACGTGTTTTAATCCGTTTAAATAAGTCGCGAATTCCTTTGGTCATATATACCCTTTTGAGATAGAGGTTCCAAAATAAGGGTGGTGCTTCTTACAAATGACACGGGGGTGTCTTTTAAACTTTAATCCCACATAATAGATTTACTCTATCGGTATCGACTTTCAAGACATGTTAAAAACTTATATCTTATTTTCCTTTTTATAATTTGGAAGAAAAATTTGGGCAGAGGTTCCTCTGTATTTCTTACTATCCCAAACCTGTACGCAGGAAATACCAACAACGCCTCACAGGGCCAACATGTACACATATGTATATCATATCATAGCATAGCCACACAGAGCTAGCAATTTTAAATAAAAACATGAATATGTCGGGTCTTACCTTACGTATATAATTCAAATGGCACCGGTGGTATTTCTCTATTTTCTTTCTTTTCCGATTTTTCAACTTTATATTCCCTTCATACTTCAAATGATTTTTCCAACATACGTCTTTCATACCATCACTTACCTGCGTGCTGTGTAGCCCCCCCAATTTCATCAGTCACTGTCTTCTGTCGATACCGTTCTCCAGCTGAAATCAAAGGTTAGTAGGGGGGAATCCGTTTCCTACAGCTGGCTCTATCGCACGATCTAAGATCCAAAGAAAGGTAACACCCTAAATGTCCTGTAGCCTCCTGTTTATAGATGTGGTGCACAACACACCGATAAACAAGACTCTACGAGACACGGCCGTAGACATTCCGAGGACGGCATCGCTCGATACCACTTTTGTCACGACCCAACCCCGTGGGCGTGATCGGCGCCCTATTTGGACACCCAAACAGACTCTCATATCAAATCATCATAATATAGCTTAGTTCAAATATCATACTTATCGTTATTAGCAGAAGTGAAAATACATGCTATCTTAAGCGGCCGCGCACACCAGAGTATCATATCAAAGTCAAAAGAGCGGCGGAATATGCATCGCCGACATATATGCACATATACAAATACAAGGGCCATTATAGCCACCATAACAGACGGGACCGCATTAAGATGCAAACCATAAACGAATCGAACATACATAGGACCCACGACCCACACGGATGACTACGAGGCCTCTACAAATCATAACGAAATCATATGACGGGACGGGGCCCCGCCGTACCCCAAATAGTCAAATATACGTAAATACATATATACCATAAAAGATATGTACCAACATATGGGACTCCGGATCAAAAGGAGCGCTCGTAATAGCGAGAATGTGTGGCCTACCGGCAAATCACGAACCTCCGTACCGCGGGCATGAAGCGCGACCCGAAGAAAGGGGGTCAGTACGAAAGATGTACTGAGTATGTAAAGCATAAAGTGCAGAAATCCAAATCATAGCTGAAGTAAAAGTATAAGGAGAGAGAATACCGAATTAGTTTATCAGATCTGTACTGGAAACATATACATATAATGCAAATCAAAATCATGCATAACGCTCAGGAACGTGGTCACCACTCCGACGCTGGTGCCACTCACAGCATAACTCCGGAAGGGTTTCAAATCTCCGTACATCTCCAAACACATCACACCATCATACAAATCACATCATCACATATATCATAAGCCATATCACAACATAACTCCATAAACGGAACCCGGCCCTATGGCGAGGTCTCGGGAACCGTAACACAGCATACTGCCGAATTTATCATGGTGCGCACGATCACAAAGCCGGCCCGGGAACCGGTGAACGAAGTCATAATAAGGCACGAGCGGAGTCGTGAGCAAACAATGCAATATATATATATCAAAATACCTTTACAAACTTGCTAAAATCATATGTTGGCTCTTTAGTCAAAATAGTTCAAACAATTAATCAAAGCGGGTTTATTTCACGAAGGTATTTCCAAAATGGTAATTATGATTCAAAATAGAACCATATGCATATATCCAATTAAATTTCAAAACTCGGCAATTAAATACATATCCATACTCATATTAAGATCGAAAAGGCTCAGAGTAAGTATTGGGTCTGTCGGAATTAATATACAAAGGATGTAAGCTTTTAGATTTACAACACTTTCGAAAGTACTTCATAAACTATTTTTCAGAAAATTAGTGTCGTTCATATTCGTAAGATTTCAAATAACTTATGAGACAAACCAAACGGAGTCTCAAACTCATAGCAAAAGTCCTCCCTTTATACCGTATAAAAATGAGACTAATAGGGCAAACAAAAGAGTCTCGGAGTTAGTGGGCCCACCTCGGGTCAAGTCGAGGTGGCGAACACGAATCGCGGACATTTGGGGTCTATGTAACCATACATGAAGGTTTGAAGCAAATCGATTACATTTATACAAGTTTTGAACATATGGGCGCTTTCCAACAAAATATGCGTTTTCTAGTTCAATTCAATTGAATGAATAGTACTTGATTTTCATTTCGGATTTCAAGGAACAAAATTGCTCCCGAGGCTCCAATATCGACCTAGTATACCTAGGACATGCCATAAGAAGAAATGGGGTAGCCTTACATACCTTTCTCGCTTGTTAAGCTCATCAAAACTTCGATCCCGTTTCGCCAAAAATCGCAAATGGTCATGTTGACCAATTACTATTCATGAGACTCATAATTTCTAACCTTAGCCTATATTGTTCTACAAAAATTTGGGCAAAGCATCTCCCCTATACATATGATATCCCCGAGAATCATCTCGGCTCACAATATCAACAACAACAACCCAACAACTTCAACAATCATCAAAATTACATTAAAATGCATTCTAGTATAATGGTTCTTCCTTTCTACATAAGACAACAATTTCCATTCCAACTTCACAATTCCAAGCTAATATCAATATTTCCATATTCATTTACTAATCAAAATCACTCCAACATCATTCGAAAGCATTCCACACCATTATACAAAATATTCGCAAAATATACAAAAATCCCACCGAATTCATAATTCATTCAAAACTTCCATTCTTCGACACAAACGTTCATAACACATTTTTATTTCCTCAAATTCGTCAACAACAACCATAATTCACATTTAAAGTCTTACTTCCATACTTATATAAAAATCATATAAATTTCACATAATTTCCCATAATTACACGCAAGCAATTCCAATGCCAATTCAAGTCATTAAACCTCTATTTGCATTACTAAGATCACAATAACACAACAAACATGTTAAACCAAATTAATTCCTTCTCACTCCAACTTCAAATGCCACACGGCCACACTCCATTTTTCCAACCTCCATCCAATTCATTCAACTTTCATTTTCAATATACATTCCATCCTACACACAACTAAAATACAACATAAAATTCAACACATCACATGCATACAATGTAGTATACACACGGCCACACATACATAGGCACACCCACTTTGCAAACTTCCATGTTTTCATGAATTCTACTCATTTCCATACACTACAACACAAACAAACCTTCATAACATAATAACATGGGATAAATTCTTACCTTTTTCTTCAATCTTCTTCACTCAAACATGTTGTCATATTGAAGAAACAAGGGTTCTTCCTTCCCAAACAATTGCACCATGTTGTAGAGGATACTCAATTTAATAGGAAAATCACAAGATACGAATTTTTGGAGAAAGATTTTTGAGAGATGAAAATGAGAGCAAGAGGGCCGAATGCCCTCTATTGGTTTTTCTTGTTCTTCTTGTTTGCTCTCTCTTTCTTGTTTCAAGAAAATTCTAGGAGAATATGATCTTTTATAAGTCATTTTAGCACATGGTAATTATTTATTAAAAAGGTGGGCTTGGGCCAAGTGATGGCCGGCCACCCCTAGGTGTTGGGCTCAAATTTTTCCATCCAATTTTCTTGAGCCCAAATGGTTAAAATTCTCGTTTTGTAATTCCCGAAGCTAATTTCCAAAATTCCCATTTTGCCCTTGGCCTTCCTCCGTGTTCCCACATCAATATTTTTCATGAACAACACACACATACATTAATTCAAACCACATATGACCTTATTCCTTACAAATCAAAATTATTTCGAATTTTCCCAAATACGCGAAAATACGGGATATAACAGAAGGACTAAAGGATAATAATAATAATAATAATAATAAGAACCACAACAACAATGATAACTCCTAAAGCGGAAAAAGTTGACTCAAATGACTAAAAACCATAAAGCGGAAAATAAATTTCAAGAATATATAAAAGAAAATTCTTTAATTTTAGTACTTTACTCTTGTTTATCCATAGATAAGATATATAATATGGATTATCTATCTAAAGTATTATAAAATAATATAGTATTAAGTAAGCGGTTCTTTCACGACTCGAATCACTTGTACGCTTTCCCGCTCAAACAGGCATGTGAAAAAGTTTTCCACTAAAAAGCCCCAATATATATATATATATATATATATATATATATATATGTGTGTGTGTGTGTGTGTGTGTGTGTGTATGTGTATACACACACATATATACACATATATAGAGACATATATATACACATATATATATATATATGTAATGCTTATTAAGGAATAGAAGCAACAAACTTTTCTTATCAAACTTACTGATCAAAGATAGCATCGAACACAAATTATTTTTGAATGGCTTGACTCCATCCTTGCACTCACCGTTTCACAAGCTAAGCTTATCAAATATAATCCATGAACCTCCCCATATATTGATAATAAAATAATCCATGAACCTCCCCATATATATAGTTGTTAACTATTACGTTAGAAAATGGGAATAAGTATCATCAAATAAATCAAGAATTAATGGATACTAATTGTCTGCAATAGACTACGGAAGGATGGAGGAATAATAATTGAGTTATTTATGCTCTGCTACATGGGTTGAATCAGACAAACAATTAGTTTGAGCTTTATTGAAGAGTGTACGTGGCTGACTCAGTCAAACCGTTAATGGGATTTTATTATAAACGAATGATTACTTCATGAAGATTTTGTTAATACATTTAGTTAGTATATTTATGTAGAGAATGGAAGAAAAAATGCAAAAAACCACAAAAAAGATAAATAGAAATGGTGGCCATAAGAGATGCCACGTCATTTTTCGATTGCCTAGCTTTATATTATATATATAAATATAGATATGATGATAAAACTGTATAGTATTCGGGACTTAGTTTAATATATAGGACTTTCAAGTTAATTACCAGTAAGAATTTTCAAGATGAAGATTTATAGTGGTAAAAAAGTGACTACCTAAAGATATATAGTTGTGAATAGAGGATGAATTATAGATGAAAAGGTCCGAAGGTGCGTTTCACCAAGAATTTTCACTGATATACTTAATTTGTAGGGCTTATTATGTATATATTTTAGTTTTTTTTCATGCAATGGAAAAAATATAAATTCTTATTTTTAATCTCTACCTAGAGTACACAAGCTATGTATACTAATGTTACACCTCGGAAAATTTTCCGTTGATGCACAGTGAATAGGCTAATGAAGAGCACGAAGTATATGATGTTTCGATAAGTAAGAAATAACATTTGATGACCTTGAGTAAGATTTCAAAGACATTGGAAGTAGGAGACGAAAGTTGTTAGGGGAAGTAAGGTATATGTCATGTGTCGGGCAAGATTTATGAGTATTGAAGTAATGATGACTTAATGATGTTATGGGGAAGAGTTATAACGCCCCTTAGATTGTTAATGGAGTGATAAAAAAGTGTTAAGAAGGTTCCATAAGGATTGGAGATCAAACGAGACGACGGGAACAACTTCGGTGAAACTGTGGGTTTCACGACCATGTTCCACGGACCATGGAATGTTCCACGGACCGTGGAAGGGTTTGTGGAACTGCCAGCAGAGGTGGTGGCTGGCTGGTCGTGAACCACGACCAGTTCCACGACCCATATAATGTTCCACGGACTGTGGAAGGGTCCGTGGAAGTCCCGACGGGCTGAAATGTTCCAAGTCTTTAAATGTGATTCCAACTTCATTATTTCATTCCAACACTTCCCCACTTCTCTCTAAAGCCTCTAGAGCATCACATACATTTCATGAACAAGAATCCAAGGGAAATCAAAGGTTCTTATCATCAAAACAAGTGAATCAAAAGTAAGAAAACCCATTAAAGTTCATCAAAAGCAAGGAATTCAAGTGAAGGAAAAACTAGGGTTTTGCTCAAGTGAGGTATTTGCACCCAAGGTTCAATCCTACACCTTCTAAGGTAAGTTTTATGACATCTCCATGTTATTTAAGGTATTTGAAAGTTGAAACACTTGGATTGCAAAAGGATATAGAAATGGGTCATGAATGTGTGCATAGTGTCACTTTTGAGTAAATGTTTGGAATGAGTTATGATTCTTGATACATTATGAATATAATCATGTTATAGATGATGTTGAGAACATGGAATAGACCTTGAATATGAATTAACGGAATTATGTGATATGACCATGAATATGGATGAATTGAAGTAAATTAAAAAGTAAGGATTATGTAGTTGAATAAAGGCTATTGTGATGATATTGTGAATGTTATTATTGATGTTTGGGAGTTGATATATGATATGAAGGAAGTCATATAAATAAAGGAGATTATGTCCGTTTTTCTCTAGACTAAATCATGTGTGCTAAGTTATCGATTCCCTAATGTTAGTATGCACTTTAATGAAGGTAGAAATGTGAGCATTGAAGGAGCACGTGCAAGTGATAGAATAGTTGCACGGAAAGGTATGTAAGGCTAACCCTTCTTTCATAAGGCATGGCTCTTTGGCCAATTATCTATTCTTCTATGAGCCTACGATATTCTCCAATGATCTTATCTCTAGAAGCTACTAAGCTTATGATGCTCGATATGTATACGAGTATGAATGGAAATATGAATACGATTACGAAAATGGATACGAAAGGTAAATGAGTACGGATATGGATGTATGACCACGGATACGCAATAGAAATGGAGCGTCCCTATGGAAAGCAAGTAAGTGCTATGACGCTAATGCTATTATCTCCCATCCTATGTTATTTCATATGTTGTCTATTATGCTTTCATATTGATATTGATCATGCTTTACATACTCAGTACATTCTTCGTACTGACGTCCTTTTATTTGTGGACGCTGCGTCATGCCCGCAGGTGGCCAGGGAGACAGACTTGATCCATAGCTATATTTTCTCAGGGACTACATAGCGGAGCTCCACTTCATTCGGAGCTACAACTTTTGGTATAGATTCTTTTGTGTACATATTCATGGGCACGGCGGGGTCCTGTCCCGCCCATATGTTATGATATGACGTATTTTCCTTAGAGGCTCGTAGACATGTGTATATGGTTAGATATGTTTGGCCTTGTCGGCCTATATTTTGGGATATTGTTTTGTTAGCCTTGTCGGCTTATGTACATTTATGTGGGCATAGATGTTATTGATGATATAGATGTGTTGTTGCCCAATGAGATTAGAATGATGATGAATGAGAAGCATGATTTAACTATGTGGCTCACCTAGATGTGATGTATAAGTATGTTAAGGGGTGCCCGAGTGGGCTAGCACCGGGTGCTCGTCGCGGCCCTCCGGTTGGGTCGTGACAACTAAGAGCTAGACGTGTTCGCACAATAAATATATTTTTCTATTATGCATAGTTAAAATTCAATGGCTTGATTATACTAGCTCGGATCCTTGAAAGTCTGAAGGTAAGGTGCGTGATAATTTGATAGATTATCAGATGTGTATTATTTCTATTTTAATAGTTTGTAAGGATTAAGTATTACTTACTATACATTCAAAACTTGAAAAGTTAGTGTTATTATAAAATTGGAAATGTTAAATTTTCTAATAACATCTTTACCTCACTATTAAAATTAGTGTCAACTAACATTTTTAATTATTTATAAGTAATATTACCCAATGTTTTTGTTTTGTGATAATTGATAGGGAATAAGGTGCAAGCGTACGTTCACCTTAAAACTACTTATTATTAGAACCTACACAAAAAAATAAAAAAATAAAAAAATTGGAGAAAATATAAAAATTCAAGCAATTCAGTGAAACAATTCAGATTAACCCACTAAACTGACTGATTATAGTAGCTTAACTGAACGGAATTACAAGCAGCATTCAGCAATGAAACAGTAGAACAAAAGCTATGGGAAAAAATAGAGAGGAGATGAGAAGAGAAATTATATTATAGCAGAAAATAGATGAGAAAGCAGAAAGCCTATGCAACAAAAAGTAGTCCCTCTGTTATGCCTCATGATTACTACTTATAACAAATTTCACTCTCCTTCACATGCTGTCCCACACATATTTGCCCATCACGTTTCGCTACCTTGCTTCCACACAAACTCCGGAAGTCTTTTAGATGGTAATTTCACCCTTGTGCCCCTTTTCAGCTGAATAATTTCATTATCCAACGTGGCTGCCCTGCTGTCATCCATGTCACCCTTTGGGTTCACAACATTCTGGTAAGACACGTTCATTGATCTTACGGAAAATGCTCAAATATCCATCGAACTGTCGGAAATGACTCATTTATGCCATTCGTCAATAGCTTGGCTAATTTATGTCATCGAACTACCAGAAATGGCTCATCAATGTCATTTTTCATTAACGCAAGTTTTACAATACCAATTATGACATCGGCCACCAATTAGAGGTCCATGTCGTTTAATTAAACCAAAGACATACAAAACCCGACCCACAAATATGTGCTGGTTTAATTAAGCGACGTGGACCTATAATTGGTGACCAAGTGTCATATCTGGTATTGTAAAACCGACTTTATTGGAAAATGGCATGGATGAGTCATTCCTGATAGTTCGATGGCATAAATGAGTCAAACTATTAATAAGTGGCATAAATGAGCCATTTCCGATAATTCGATGGCATATTTGAGCCTTTTCCGTTGATCTTATCTGGGGTTGATTTAAAAAGACATACTGAAGTTGATTTTTTTTAAAAATACTCAAGGCTCAATGTATTCGGATTCATGGATGAAAAGTTTCAGATTTCGATGGCTTAATTATTGTAGGATTGCCTTTTTTTAATTTTTTATAAACCGTAGTTTGTAAGCAGTTGAAAATGTGTTGCTAGAATTGAGGGACTGCCCGCCTTTTTGGGAGTAAATATATGGAAATATCAATTGTATTAATCATGGTTAAGGGACCTGATTTAGTTAATTAAATCTAAATCACTAATAATAAAATGTGACAAGTGTCATCAATCTAGATAGGAGCTTGGGGAAAATGGAGACAAGAGAAATGGAGAGAGCTGGATCCCTAATAATGTGTTCGGTAATGTTCAATTCAATTGTTTTAGTTAATTTTTAAGGAACCATATTGACACTCCTAGGTACATGAGGGATTAACCGTTCTCTCTTGTCATAAGCATTGGACTATATTCTGTATTCATGTATGCTAATAGAAGTACTCCTGTAATCTATTTTCCACACGCAAAACATATTCGGAATTATCAAGCACAATCCTGCTTTAATTGAAATTTTTGTCTGGAACGATTCATGCCTACGTTTTGGCTCACACGGATTTGTGATCTTTGAATGTTTGCACCTGCTCAGAGATTTCATATCTCTCCTAAGTGTGATTCATCCTAACAACTATCGATTAGGTTAAAAAAGTGCCCTACACAACTCTTTTGCTGGCCGGAAAGTTCATTTCTCAACAGTTTCCAATATTCTTCGTCCCAGAACAACCTGAACAAACTACTCCCGTTCCAAATATAAAAGTCAATCTAGTATCGGTTCAATATTTCCACTAAACCTTGAGCCTGAGGAACACAATAAATGGGAATTCCTTTCATAGGTTTCATCTTAGCCTTAACACCGTTTAAGTAAGCCACCTTATGTAATTTCCAAAATCCCTTTGGATGGCAAAAAAGGATAAACAGATTGGTACTTTACACCATCAGGCATCAGCGGAAGCTGCAAGCCAGTTGTCCTTCACGTTCATTTCCCGATATCTTTGTTTGGGAAGGTTGGAGTCGGTCACAGGAGTTAAATTCAGGCAAAGACCGTAGAAGTTGGTATTAAGAAGCTAATGCACTTACTGTTAGAAAATATGTGTTGCTGGTGAGAAATCTGGATATGCTTCAAGTCGTATTCCTTTTTTGGATCACTTTCCAAAGAGAATTATTTGTCCCTTACAAATACTCTCCCGGGTAGAATGAAGCAAATCCAAGAAACAATGAAAACAAGTCTCTGAACACAAAGAGAGCTTTGCAAAAATGGTGAACTACAAGTTTCATCAGTACTAGGCTGTAGGGAGAACTTCGCCATCCGAAACAGATGAGCATCCCAAGATATATCGTATGAAGCTCTGGGCTACTAATGAAGTTCGTGCTAAGTCCAAATTCTAGTATTTTTTTTAGGAAACTTAAGGAGGTGAAGAAGAGTAATAATGAGATCTTTGAGAAGAACCCAACAAAAATCAAGAACTATGGTATTTGGCTGCGTTACCAAAGTAGAACTGGATAACATGTACAAGGAGTACCGTGACACGACATTGAATGGTGGTGTGGAGAAGATGTACACTGAGATGGCTTCTCAACACCAAGTCCCTTGCTAATTCCTTAGTTAATATAGGTTGGCAAGATTATTAAGTGAATGTACATAGTCAATCGTGATCACTCCATCTATAATTAATTGATTTATATAACTGTGTCTAAGGCCAATATGCCTAGACTTTCCGTTATATATATGAATATACGCTTGGGCTAAGGTGGCCTCACTATCACAATGGATAGAAATCGGCGGCTTGGGCTTAGGCCATAATGGAACATCAAAAAGCAAATTACTCAACAATTCCCCTTCCTAAGAAGAGGATGACAAGGTGTCACGCCTCGAACCTGGGCCTGGACGTAACACGGCACCCGGTGCCTGACTGCAAGTGACCGAGCAAACCAACTAGCTGGCTGAATCAACATGTGATACCAAAACATAACTGACTTATAAAATAAAACTAACACATGTTGATTAACTGAAAGTCTGACTGAAATATCATAATACGGAAATACTTAGACAATCCAAAAATATTTGAAAGTAGCCAACATGGCTAAACCAAAATAACTGAACAACTGAGTATAACTGTCAACAGGACTAACAGAACAAATAGCTGACTGTCTGAATTGTGTCTATAAAGCCTCTAATGAATATAAAAAGGTAAGCATCTAGAAAAGTAAGAGTCGCATGTAACCGATATCGCCCAAAGAAACCCGGGGGCTCACTAAAGTAGCTGATACGAACACTCCTAAGTAGCTGGATCATTAACTCGTATGTCACGATGCAGGCCCCCAAGCAATAAAAAGGGGCATCAGCACATTTGAATTGTACTGGTATGTATAGCAACTAAAGCAATAAAATACGAAACCGAAAGGCCCTGGCGATAAATGTAAGCGTAATAGCAAGGAAGTAGAGATATGAATACTCACCGTTTCCTATATCGAACCATCTGTATTAGCTATGTTTGTATATGTGGGGCCTCGGCCCAATAATAAATGCACGCTATGGCCTCGTGTTACACTTCGGAAATTTTCCCTTAGCGTACAGTGAATAGACTAACGAAGGCCATGACGTATGCGAGGTTTGGACAAGTAAGAAATAGTCTTTAGAGTCCTAATTAAGATTTCCAAAGGAGTTCGGGTTAAGGCAAGAAAGTTGTTAAGGAAAGCGAGTTATAAGTTGTGCGTGTGTTGGGCAAAATTACGAGTATCGAGTTAATGATGTTTTAATAATGTTTTGGAGAAGAGTTATAACGTCCCTTAGATTGCTAATGAAGTGATAAACAAGTGTTAAGAAGGTTCCATAAGGATTGGAGATCAAACGAGACGACGGGAACAACTTCGGTGAAACTGTGAGTTTCACGACCATGTTCCACGTACCATGGAATGTTTCACGGACCGTGGAAGGGTCCGTGGAGCTCGGCCGACAGATGGTGGCTGGTGGTCATGAACCACGACCCGGATCCACGGACCGTGAAAGTGTCCGTGGAAGTCCCGACGGGCCGAACAAGTTCTAATTATATAAGAGTGTTCCCACTTCATTTATTTCATTCCACACACCTCTTCATCTCTCTCAAGACCTCTAGAATATTCCATACACTTCATCCACAAGAATTCAAGGAAAATTGATGCTTAACTTCATCAAACCAACAAGAATCAAGATTGGGAACACATTAAAGTCATCTAAGATAAGAAATTCCAAGAGAAAGTGAGTTGAGGGTTTGGTGTAAGAAGAGTGTTGTCACTCAAGGCTTATTCCTACAACATTTAAGGTAAGTTTTATGATCTTTTCATGTTGTTTGAAGTATTGAAGGGTTAAAACACTTGGATTATAGAAGAATATAGAGAGTGGGTCATAAATGCAAGAATAGTGCTCTTGTTGAGAAGTAGTTAGAATGAATCATGGGTATGGGTATGTTATGATCTTAAATAGATTATAAATGGTATGTAGAACATGGAATGAGTGGTATATGCGAAGAAATATGATAGTGAACTATGATCATGATTTTGGAGAATTGAGGGGAAATCGTGAAATGTGAATAATATAGACGAATGACGTTGTTGTTCATAATACTGTGATTGTTGTTATACACGTTGGGAGTTGATTTGGAATGTGGAGGAAGTCGTATAAGCGAACGAAATGCTGCCCAATTTTCCCTAGCTTTAGTAAGCGCGCTCTTATAATTACTTAGCTAATGTCGATATAAATCCTCTTGAAGGTAGAATGTGTGCATTAAGGGAAAGCGAGCAAGCGATAGAATTAAACGACAAAGGTATGTACAGCTATCCCCTTTTTCTTTCAAGGCATGATTCCTATGTTTTGTCCATAATCTTCTTACTCCTAGAAACGTTAGAAGGTTATAGTCTCTAAAGAATCTCACGATGAATCCAATCCTCGAGATTTTCGAGCCTAAGTTTCTAAATGATTTCATGACGTAGTGAGTGAGCTATAAAGCATATGGCCTCGACTTATGTCGAGTGAGCTATATAACATATGGCCCCAGTTCATGTCAGGGATCATTCAAAGTGAGACCTAACAGTGATAATGATGCCATAATGTACTCGGAGGTTTACGACCTTACGTCACTCCGAGAGAGCGCACTTTTAGTTGGGCTCTCATGCATGCTACGTATATTATATGTATATATGATATGTATATGTATATATGCGATATGTATATGTATATAAGGGATATGGGGAAAGGTGAGGCGCTATAGACGCATAGCCACCTGATCAGCTGGTATCTTATGATATCATCCCGGACGCGAGCTATATGGGTAATGGATCGGGCCGTTCGTTCCGCGGCAATATATTGATAGATGATGATATATGGATCGGGCTGCACGTTCCGCAGCAATACATGATATGATATTTTACGAGTATGCATGCATGACTCCGCCGTAAGAGGCAAGCAGTCACTGGTTACCTTCTTATCTTTACTTTATCTTCTTGTTCCCTTGTTATTTCATGACGCATGCCTTACATACTCAGTACAATTGTTCGTACGACATCCTTTTCTTTTTGGATGTTGTGCTCGTACCGGCAGGAGTAGACGGGGAGACGACCCGGCTTCCTAGGAGCCGGACCGGCTTGTGCGGGAGCACTTCCATAGCCGGAGGTGCGATCTACGATATATTATTTTGTGTACATACTCGGGCACGGCGGGGTCTTGTCCCGTCTTTATGATTCCAGTATTCCAGTTAGAGGCTCGTAGATACTCGTATGTGGGTAGCAGAGGTGATGTGACCCTTGATGTATATTCTGTATATTATTCTTTTGTTGCCGTGAGGGCCTATGTATATATATGAGTACATGTTTTATGGATGAATGTGTGAACAGATTAAGACAGTAGTAGTATGATATGTGGTGCTCGGTAGTCAGCTCCGGGTGCCCGTCATGGCCCACTAGGCGGGTCGTGACAAAAGTGGTATCAGAGCAGTTGCGTCCTAGGGTGTGTCTACGAGCCGTGTCCAGTAGAGTCTTGTTTATGGGTGTGAAGCGCGCCACACTTATAAACAAGAGGTTCGCGGGCATTTAGGAATAATGACGTCTTTTTTTTCCATAGATCGTGCGATACGGCCATAATGTAAGATTTCCTCCATTCTAATTGTGCGTTATGATTTCAGCGATGCCGACAAGAAAGACGAAAATCCGCACAATATTAAATGCTGCCGGGGAAGGCACCAGCCGAGAGCCTCCAGCTGAGTTGGGACATAGCGAGGCCCAGAGTGCTACTCCCTCGCATGTTACTCCCACTCCTATCCCTCCAGCGGCAGCGGAGCATGAGAGGGCCCCAGCTCCTCCCTCTATCGCTCCGGATCAGGATTTGCGAGATGCCGTTCAATTGTTAACTCAGTTAGTTGCCGCGCAGGCTCAGTGGCAGAGTGCGGGATCAAGTGATAGGGCGACCAGTGCCCGAGCCCATGATTTCATGAGTTTAAATCCTCCAGAATTCTTCGGGTCGAAACCGGATGAAGACCCCACAGGGCTTTATTGATGAGATATTGAGGACGTTGAGAATTATTCATGCTTCTGATACCGAGTCCGTGGAGTTGGCTTCATATAGACTCCGGGACGTAGCTATTTTGTAGTATAATAACTGGATTTCTTTAAGAGGGGAAAATGCATCTCCCCCAAAATGGCAAGAGTTTGTGGATGCTTTTATTCGGCATCATTTGCCACCTGAGGTTCGTCGGGCTCGCCCTGATAAATTCCTAAATCTTAAGTAAGGGAATATGAGTGCCCGGGAATATAGTCTTCGGTTTAATTCATTGGCTAGATATGCTCCGGCCATGGTAGCAGATATGGGAGACCGGGTACATCGATTCGTGAGGGGCTTAGGGCCACATTTATTCAAAGATTGTTTGACGGCCTCGCTACTGGAAGGAATGGACATCTCGCGTATTCAAGCGCATGCCCAGAACCTGGAAGAGCAACAGCAACAGCATAGGGGAGAGCGAGATGTGGATAGGGGGCACGGTAAAAGGACTAGATCAACGGGTGCTAGCAGCGAGTACAGAGGAGGCCATGGGTAGCAATATTCCAGATATTTAGGCCAGCCTGCATCTAGTGCACCTTCTCGGTTTGCGAGCTAAAAATTTGATCGCCCTATTTATTCTGGGCCGAGTCAGGGTTCGGGAGCTTCAGGTTCCCAGTATCGTGGTGATTCTAGCCAGAGGAGACCGTCGGTGCCACGGTGCAGTCAATGCGGTAAGTTACATTCGGGTCAGTGTCGCCGAGGCTCGGATGCTTGTTATACCTGTGGTCAAGTTGTCCACGTGATGCGTGATTGTCCAATGAGGAGCGGCCGAGATGAGGCCCGGCCCTACGAGTTCGACGACGGTTCTTCGTCGTTCGTGCGCCCGTGTAGGCGAGGGCTTCCCCGAGGTTTCGGCGGGCCGGTGGCGGCGGGAGGAGGAGCCTCTGGTTCGAGTGGTCCCCGAACCGTATCTGTACCTTAACCGGACGACGGAGGATGCGAGACCTCTCCGAGCGTTGTGGCAGGTATATTGACAGTATCTTCTTATGATGTTTATGCATTAATTGATCCAGGCTCTACTTGTCATATATTACTCCTTACATCGCTGGTCGTATCGGGATAAAACCCGAGCCAATCCAACCTTTTGAAGTGTCCACTCCAGTTGGCGACCCAGTACTAGCCAGGCAAGTCTATAGGGGCTGCATAGTTATAGTGTGTGGCCGACACACCGTAGCTGATTTGATCGAATTGGAAATGTTGGATTTGGACGTCATTATGGGCATGGACTGGTTAGCTTCTTGCTATGTAAATGTAGATTGTGAGGCCAAGGTGGTCCGGTTCCAATTTTCGGGAGAACCAATTTTAAGTGGAAGGGTAACCGCATCTCAAGGCGAGTGTTTATTTCTACCTCAAGGCAAGGAAGATGATTGCCAAGGGCTATATTTATCATTTAGTTCGAGTCCACGACACGAAAGTAAAATCTACGACTCTTGAATCGTTCGTAGGGTAAACGAGTTTCCGGATGTATTTTCGGATGAGCTTCTGTGTCTTCCCACCGAACGGGAGATTGAATTCACTATCGATGTATTGCGAGATCCGAGCCAATATCCATCCTCCCTTCGAATAGCTCTGCGGAATTGAAAGAATTGAAAAGCGCGGTTGAAAGATTTACTCGAGAAGGGATTTATTAGACCCGGTTCATCGCACGGGGAGCACTTTGTCTTATTTGTAAGGAAGAAAGATGGATCTCGCGGATGTGTATCGATTATAGGCGGTGAACGGGGTGACATGAAAGAATAAATATCCACTTTTGAGGATTGATGATTTATTCGATCAATTGCTGAGCCAAGTGGTTTACCAAGATAGATCCGAGGTCGGGATACCATCAAAGAGAGTCAAAGAAGAAGATATTCCGAAGAGCGGCTTTTTAGAACCGGATATGGTCATTATGAATTTAGGGTGATGTCGTTTGGCTTGACTAACGCTCCGTCGGTGTTCATGAACACGATGAATGATGTGTTTAGGCCATTCTTGGATTTATTTATAATTGTATTCATCGATGATATCACGGTATATTCTAAATCGGAGGAGAGCATGCGGAACATTTACGTACTTATCCTTGGAATTCTTCGAGCTCGCAAACTATATGCTAAATTTTCAAAATGTGAATTCTGGTTGAACTCGGTAACCTTTCTAGGCCACATCATTTCAGCCGATGGTATTCGAGTCGACACCCAAAAGATCGAAGCTGTGAAGACTTGGCCAAGGCCTACAACGCCTACCGAAGTCCGTAGCTTTCTGGGACTGGCAAGGTATTATAGGAGATTCGTGGAAGGGTTTTCCTCTATTTCAGCACCGTTGACGAAGCTAACACAGAAAATTGCTAAATTCCAGTAGACGGATGCTTGTGAACGGAGTTTTCAGGAGCTGAAAGTTAAGTTGACTTCGGCCCCAGTCCTAACACTTCCAGAAAGGTCAGAAGGTTATGTGGTATATTGTGATGCCTCTGGTGTCGGGTTAGGCTGTGTATTGATGCAGCACGGCAAGGTCATCGCCTATGCTTCCAGGCAGCTGCGAAAACATGAGAAGAATTATCCGACCGACGACCTTGAATTAGCTGTGGTCATTCACGCTTCAAAATTATGGAGGCACTATTTATATGGTGTCCATGTGGACATCTACACAGATCACAAAAGCCTTCAATATATTTTCAAGCAAAAGGAATTAAATCCGCGTCAGAGGCGATGGTTAGAGCTATTGAAGGATTATGACGTAAATATTCTATACCATCCTGGTAAAGCAAATGTGGTAGCTGATGCTCTTAGCCGTAAGCCCATGGGTAGTCGAAGTGATGTCCCGCCAAAAAGGAAGGAATTAGCTCGTGAGCTCCACCAACTGGCTAGCTTAGGAGTTCGCTTAATAGATTCGGGCAACACAGGAGTTAATGTGCTTAACCCAGTCGCTTCATCCCTAGACATAGAAGTAAAAGGGCGTCAATACGAGGATCCCAAATTGAGTTATTATAGAGAGGTACGTTCCCAGAAAGAGAAGTCACTATTTGAGATCTCTGCAGATGGGGTTCTCGGTACCAAAACAAAGTTATGTGTTCCTATATCATGACTTCGTCATCGATTCTGAAGAAGCCTCATTACTCCCATTATTCCGTTCATCCAGGAGAGCGACGAAGATGTACCATGATCTTAAACTAATGTCTTGGTGGGAAGGAATGAAGAGAGATATACCGAGCTTGTGGCTCAATGTCCAACCGGCCAACAGTAAAAATTAAGCACCGGAAACCAGGTTGCAAAAGATAGAAATTCCAACACGGAAATGGGAGGCGATCAATATGGATTTTGTTGTTGGATTACCTCGTTCTCGGCATAAATACGATTCCATTTGGATAATTGTTGACAGGCTCACGAAATCAGCACATTTTCTACCGGTTAGATCTACATATACAGCAGAGGACTATGCTAGACTATATCTCAAGGAGATAGAGATAGTACGGCTTCATGGCATTCCTATATCTATTATTACTAACAGAGGAGCACAATTCACAGCTAAATTTTGGAAATCCTTTCAAGAAGGATTGGGCACTCAAGTAAAATTCAGCACGACATTCCACCCGCAGAGTGATGGATAAGCTGAACGCACTATTCAAACCTGTAAGACATGTTGCGGGCTTGTGTATTAGACTTTGGTGGTAGTTGGGAGGATCATTTGCCACTTATTGAATTTGTGTATAACAACAGTTATCATGCCAAGCCTTGTATGGGAAGAAGTGTAGATCGCCCATCGGATGGTTTGAAGTTGGAGAAACACAACTAATAGGCCCAGAATTGATCCAACAAGCGGTTGAAAAGATTAAGCTTATCCGAGACCGGTTGGTGACAGCTCAAAGTCGCCAAAAGTCTTATGCGGACAATCGCCGTAGGAATTTGGAATTTCGTGTCAATGGTCCGGGTATTTTTGAAAGTATTGCCAATGAAGGGGATAATGAGATTTGGTAAGAAGTGTAAGCTTAGTCCGATACATTGGGCCCTACCGTATCGTACGCAGAGAGTGGGCCAAGTAGCTTATGAGTTGGACTTACCCTAGCGAACTCGGTCCATCCGCCCTTCCATGTATCGATACTTCGTAAGTGTGTTGGAGATCCGACCAAAATAGTGCCCGCAAGCGACATTCAAGTCACTGAAAAATTGGCTTATAAAGAGGTACCTGTTACCATACTAGATAGACAAGTGCGGAAGCTTAGAAACAAAGAGGTCGCCTCAGTTAAAGTTTTATGAAGAAATGATAACAGAGAGGAGATGACTTGGGAGGCAGAAGAAGCTATGAAGGGTAAATATTCGCATTTATTTTCACCCCAGAGGAGACTCAGGGTGAGACCTCAATGCTCCCATGTATGAAATGTTTTTCTTTATTACTTTTGGGTCGTGTGTGGCCATAATTCTTCTTGTTGATGTTGTAGCCCTATGTGGTGATGTTATTTTGGGTTCTTTGTGACAGGATGGTAGTGCCAGATTACAGGGAAAACTCTGGCAAAATTTTTGTAGGACTTTCGAGAATTTAACATTCGAGGACGAATGTTCTTAAGGGGGGGAGAATGTTACTCCTCGAAAATTTTCCCTTAGCGTACAGTGAATAGACTAACGAAGGCCATGACGTACGCGAGGTTTGGACAAGTAAGAAATAGTCTTTAGAGTCCTAATTAAGATTTCCAAAGGAGTTCGGGTTAAGGCAAGAAAGTTGTTAAGGAAAGCGAGTTATAAGTTGTGCGTGTGTTGGGCAAAATTACGAGTATCGAGTTAATGATGTTTTAATAATGTTTTGGAGAAGAGTTATAACGTCCCTTAGATTGCTAATGAAGTGATAAACAAGTGTTAAGAAGGTTCCATAAGGATTGGAGATCAAACGAGACGACGGAACAAGAGCGTGAAAGCGCGCGGGTTTCACGACCATGTTCCACAGACCATGGAATGTTTCACGGACCGTGGAAGGGTCCGTGGAACTGCCAGCAGAGATGGTGGCTGGCTGGTCATGAACCACGACCAGATCCACGGACCGTGAAAATGTTCGTGGAAGTTCCGACGGGCTGAACAAGTTCTAATTATATAAGAGTGTTCCCACTTCATTTATTTCATTCCACACACCTCTTCATCTCTCTCAAGACCTCTAGAATATTCCATACACTTCATCCACAAGAATTCAGGAAAATTGATGCTTAACTTCATCAAACCAACAAGAATCAAGATTGGGAACACATTAAAGTCATCTAAGATAAGAAATTTCAAGAGAAAGTGAGTTGAGGGTTTGGTGTAAGAAGTGTTGTCCACCAAGGCTTATTTCTACAACATTTAAGGTAAGTTTTATGATCTTTTCATGTCGTTTGAAGTATTGAAGGGTTAAAACACTTGGATTACAGAAGAATATAGAGAGTGGGTCATAAATGCAAGAATAGTGCTCTTGTTGAGAAGTAGTTAGAATGAATCATGGGTATGGGTATGTTATGATCTTAAATAGATTATAAATGGTATGTAGAACATGGAATGAGTGGTATATGCGAAGAAATATGATAGTGAACTATGATCATGATTTTGGAGAATTGAGGGGAAATCGTGAAATGTGAATAATATAGACGAATGACGATTGTTGTTCATAATACTGTGATTGTTGTTATGCACGTTGGGAGTTGATTTGGAATGTGGAGGAAGTCGTATAAGCGAAAGAAATGCTGCCCAATTTTCCCTAGCTTTAGTAAGCGCGCTCTTATAATTACTTAGCTAATGTCGATATAAATCCTCTTGAAGGTAGAACGTGTGCATTAAGGGAAAGCGAGCAAGCTATATAATTAAACGACAAAGGTATGTAAGGCTATCCCCTTTTTCTTTCAAGGCATGATTCCTATGTTTTGTCCATAATCTTCTTACTCCTAGAAACGTCAGAAGGTTATAGTCTCTAAAGAATCTCACGATGACTCCAATCCTCGAGATTTTCAAGCCTAAGTTTCTAAATGATTTCATGACGTGACTGAGTGAGCTATAAAGCATATGGGCTCAGCTTATGTCAGAGTGAGCTATATAACATATGGCTCCAGTTCTTGTAAGGGATCATTCAAGGTGAGACCTAACTGTGATAATGATGCCATAATGTACTCGGAGGTTTACGACCCTACGTCACTCCGAGAGAGCGCACTTTTAGTTGGGCTCTCATGCATGCTATGTATATTATATTTATATATGATATGTATATGTATATATGATATGTATATGTATATATACGATATGTATATGTATATAAGGGATATGGGGAAAGGTGAGGCGCTATAGTCGCATAGCCACCTGATCAGCTGGTATCTTATGATATCATCCCGGACGCGGGATGCTCGGACGCGGGCTATATGGGTAATGGATCGGGCCGTTCGTTCTGCGACAAAATATATTGATAGATGATGATATATGGATCGGGTTGCACGTTCCGCAGCAATACATGATATGATATTTTTCGAGTATACATGCATGACTCTGCCGTAAGAGGCAAGCAGTCACTGGTTACCTTCTTATCTTTACTTTATCTTCTTTTTCCCTTGTTATTTCATGACACATGCCTTACATACTCAGTACATTGTTCGTACTGACATCCTTTTTCTTTTGGATGCTGTGCTCATGCCTACAAGTAGACAGAGAGACGACCTAACTTCCTAAGAGCCAGACCAGCTTGCACCAGAGCACTTCCACAGACCGGAGGTGCTATTCCTGATATATTCTTTTGTGTATATACTCGGGCACGGTGGGGTCTTGTCCTATCTTTATGATTCCGCATTCCGGTTAGTGGCTCGTAGATACTTGTACGTGGGTAGTAGTGGTCATGTGCCCCTTGATGTAAATTATGTATATTATTCTTTTGTTGCCGTAAGCGCTTATGTATATATGAGTACATGTTTTATGGAATGGATGTGTGAGCAGATTAAGACAGTAGTAGTATGATACGTGGTGCTCGGTGGTCAGCTCCGGGTGCCCGTCATGGGCCACTAGGTGGGTCGTGACACCTCGGCCTAGTAGTGCATTAGTCAATGGCCTCGGCCATGTATACGTATACATAAGACTGTTCCCTTGGGCAAAATCACATATGTTCAATTATGGTTAATTAATAAAGACTGAGACCATAACAACAATGAACAATATTGAACTGTAATAGACATACGAATCGAATCGAAAACCTTGATCGTTTCTAGGATCGAGACTCATGTGGTAACAATGCATAAGTCAATAAAGATTTCGTGTTGAGTTCATGATATTCAAATTGAAAACCATGAACGAATTCTGTAACTACAACCCTAGAAGATAACAGTTCTACGACATATCATGAAACTTGGGCTAAACCGTATTCCGAGTCAAATTATCGACAAGTATGAAGAATGAGGCGTAGGGAGAATCATGAATATTCCCTAACGTAGATAGTTAGCCTCACATACCTTAATTCCAGCCTTTGAGCATAATACAATGTTCGTCAACCTTTCCAACTTTAATCTATATCAATACAGGTCAAAGGGATTCTATATTAGCAATAATTGCTATGCTTTGGTCATCTAAGCATTTTATCAAACACTTGGTGGGCATAAAGCTCCACAATCTCCATTAATGGTGTTTCTTCACCCAATTCCCATTCTATTACTTCTAGGTGATTCTACAATTTCAATTAGGCGTAATTAACATCATTCTCCATCACCCATATAATTATAGCAATCTCAAGTCAATAACCCAAAACCCTACTATAGTTCATGTAATTCTCTTTACTAAACCCATTTACTATTCTCCCAAGAACTCATCAATTCACTATTATGAATGATTAGAGTGTAGAAGCATTACCTTTTTGACATTCGATCCTCTTGAATTCGAGTTCCAGGGTTTCCATGCCCAACAATAATGTTCCACTCACAACTCTATCGATTAGAAAGGTTTACTCAAGTTAGAAAGAGATTAGGGACTTGCTTTCAACCTAGAATCGTGATAAAACTACCTTGGAGGGTTCTTGAGGCTTGGAAATTGTTCCCTCTGACTTTAGGGTGATTTTTTGTGACTAGGGGTATTAGGGAAATAAACCCCAAGCTTAAATATAACTTGAAACGCAAAATCCCGACTTTTGACTCGAAACCCGTCCTTATACGCGATGGGCCCGTGATGCACATGCAGCACACGACCCCCTGCAGGTCAGTATTCAGAGAGGGTGTTTTTGTGCTATCGGCCCGCGATGCGGGGCCATCGCACGCGTCCTCACAAGCGACCTGTGTTGGTTCTACACAATGTTCAATAAAATGGGCATAACTTCTTTTACATAGCTCTGTTCAAGATTCATAATATACCATTGGAAAGATATTTCAATGAGCTATAACTTTCATGTTTCAAGTTTCCTCAAATTCTCAACGGATTTTCACAAAATGTGACCGGAAGGCGTATGTATCGAAAACTTAGCCGATTCTATAGAATTTTAAGCGCCTTACTATTAGCCATATTGAGACGATCATATCTCCTTGCTCCTATCTCTTATTGGCCTAGTCCTTATATCATTAGAAAGGTATTTCTATGTAATACAATTTTCATTAAGGGTACTTTCCAAAATTCCCAACTAATCAAGGAGTTATGGCTGCCCGAAGTAGGCCTATCAACCATTTTCGCAAAACGTTCAAACCTTCAGTTTTTCCACTAAAACTCTAATGATATGAGTCTAACCTTAGTTCTAAGATACGGGGTGTAAAACAAGGCAACAAATACTGCAGCCATAGTTGAATCTATAAGATACATTTGCTTCTTAGATCCCCAGATATCGCACCCCCAACAAACAGGTATACCCCTCCATTTGTTGAGGAATAATTCTCTTGATCAGTTATCCAACTTGCATATGAATACCCTTCTAGTATAGCGGGATCACCACTGTACTACATGCCGTGATCTAGCATTTTCTTGAGACACTTTAGTACTCTTCTTATAGCATGCCAATGATGCGCACTCGGATTGCAAGTATATCTACTCAACTTACCCACTGTATGCGCATTGTCGGGTCCCACCTTAGTCATAGCATACATCAAGTTCTTGATAAACTTAGGATATTCAAGTTGAGCAATTACCCTTCCGCCGTTTCTTTCCAATTTAAAACATGGATCATAAGGTGTAGAAATAGGTTTACAATCAAAATGATTGAATTTCTTAACACTTTCTCAATATAATGAGATTGCGCGAAGGAAAAACGACACCATTCCTAATAATTCTTATACCAAGAATGACATCTGCTTCTCCCATGTCTTTCATGGAAAACTGAACAGATAGAAATCTTTTGGTGGTCTTGACCTGTTCTATGTCGGTCCTAAAGATCAACATATCATCTACATACAAGCAAATGAAAACACCTTTTTCTTTTTCAAATTTTGAGTAAACACATTGTCCGATTAATTGATTTTTAAGTCATTAGATAAAATTACTGTAGAACTCAATTCAATAGATAGCTCAATAATTTAACGAAAAATAATGGGAACAAAGAAGAAACGTGAAAATATTTGCCGAGAAAAGTGGCTGGATACTTTATTCAATACTCTTACTGGCCTTATATAGGCTTACAGATTTATCGGACTCATAATCCCACTAAATCACTAACTAAACAAATTCCCCTAAACTTTAGGAAGAGATATCTACTACTCTAGAAACTAGGAAATAATACCTCGCAACAAAATAACAACTTAAGCTAAAAAATAGCTACAAGCACTCGGTGAAATTAGAATAGGACCGATGTTAGCAGCTCTTAGTCAAATTAGAATAAGACCGATGTTGTACGACTTTAACAACCCTCTCGACATCGCTCCCGCCTTAACCATGCCTAGCCGCCGAGAGAAACTTTCAAACTTGTCGACACTCAAACCTTTTGTGAACGTAGATCTGCAATTTGATGATCCGTTTTTTATATGCTCTAAAACCAATCTCTCCTTGCAATACTTTTTCCCCGATAAAATGGTAATGTATCTCCACGTGCTTCATTCTTGCATGGAAAACCGGATTTTCACCAAACAAATTGCCGATCGCTTATCACAAAGGTAAAAGGAACCGCATAGCTAACCGGTTGTCTGTAAATCCTTCATCATCTGCATAAGCCATGTACTTTCTTGAGCCGCAATCGTCGCCGCCCGATACTCCGCTTCTCGTTGTTGACAACGACATCTGTTGGTCGCCTCTGCTACACCAAGAAATTGCTCCATCTCCAAGCTTAAAGACAAAGCCCCTAGTTGAACGACGAGTATCATGGTCTCCCGCATGTCGCAGTCACAAAGAGTCGACTAACTTGCATTCTTCACCTTTCTTATACAAAAGACCATACTCAATTGTGCTTTTTATAGATCTTAGTATTTGCCGAACAGCCTCCATATGATGCTTCTTTGGATTGTGCAAATAGCGACTCATTACATGAACTGCAAAAGAAATATCAGGCCGAGTCTGAGTTAAATAAATCAGACTACCTACCAATTGCCGATACATCATCACATCTTCTAAATCTTTTCCTCCATGCGTACGCATCTTAGAATTTGGTTCAATTGGTGTTGCAATTGGCTTGCACTCCAGCATTCCAAACTTATTCAACAAATCTCTGGAATATTTTTGCTGATGGAGAAAAATTCCTCCTTGAGTACGATCAATCTCTAGACCAAGAAAATGATTGAGTTGTCCAAGTTCTTTCATATGAAATCAGACAGATAAATTCTCCTTTGTTTGGAGAATTTCTTCTTCATTATCGCCAGTTACAATCAAATCGTCGACATATACTAGCACAATAGATATCTTCCCTCCATCGACTTTGACAAACAAACTTGAATCTACAAATATAATAAAATAACCACTTTGAGCTAAAAATTCTGCAATTTTACCATACCAGGCCCTTGGTGATTGCTTCAATCCATAGAGCGTCTTCCTTAGCTTACAAACATACTGTGATGTTTTTGATTCTGGAAACCCATTGGTTGAGCCATGTAAATGTCGCGATCTAGCTACCCATGTAGAAACGCATTCTTAACATCCATCTGCCACAAACTCCAATCTTTGCTTGCAGCAAGTGCAAGTAAGACTCGCATAGTTGTAAACTTTGCTACTGGACTGAAAGTTTCATCATAATCGAGACCATATTCTTGAGTGAATGCTCGAGCTACTAATTGAGCTTTATGTCTCTCAATTGACCCATCTGTGCGGATCTTTATTTTATAAACCCATCTGCATGATATGGCTTCACATCTTTTGGCTTTGGACAAGTTCCTAAGTCTGATTAAGTTCTAATGCAGCAATCTCTTCCTCCATTGCTCTAGTCCACAATAAATTTTGCGCTGCTTCTTGAAAACTTTCAAGTTCTTTTACATCTTCTTATTCTTGTCACACCCCTAATGAGGAGTATGACGAGCTCCGACCCGTAGGTCGAAAACCACCTAACTTAATAGATACTTAGAATATCACATACCATAACTCAGAGAACACCTGCACGCAGAAAAGGCCCAACATAGAAATCTCCGATAATTCAATATATATATACATATGCGGACCGACAAGGTCGCCACAACATAACGTATATCATAAAGCCGGCAAGGCTATCAGAAAAATATCAAGAACCTAAAACAAGGCCGACAAGGCCATACATAATATTTACATATCCCACTATGTCCATGAGCCTCTAAGAGTATACATATGAACATACACTATACTAATAGAAAAGTACCAAAAGATAGCAAGCCCGGAGTAGTGGCACTTGCTAACACCGCCAAAGCTGGAAAATCTCATCGGTTGCTCCTCGATAACTCGTCGCAGCTTGCGACAAAAAATGCGCTCGTCTCGTGTAACGGGACATCAAAGACGGATAAAAGTACTGAGTATGTAAGGCAGGAGAGTAGCAACATAATTAAGATATAATGTAACATTAATAAGGGCAAAAGAAAACTGAACATATGGAATATATATATATATACACGTAACAGATATTATCCATGTCCGGCCATAAGGCTCGGTGTTATATGTGTAAAATCATGCCCGGCCATTATGGCTCGGTGTTATCATTAGCTCGCGTCCGGGGCAATATCATAACATGCCCACTGCAGTGGTGTGCGCATTTACGCGCCATGCCCGGCCGACTATAGCGCGGCACGGTGTAGTAAAATAGTGAAATACATTTATTTATATGTATATACCATGTATGAGAAGTCAATGATCTGACCTTTGCCTTTCGGAGTGACATAAGGTCGGTAGCCTCCGAATAGCTTATGGAATTCGTATCGAGTCCAAAGAAGTAATCGATGATGATAAGTAAAATAAAATTTTAAGAATCAATAAAATAACAAGACATTAAGATTTGAAATACAAAATATGGGAATGGAGTGGATTTGTTATGGAACGCTCGTGTTTATATTCTAGTTGGATTCGTGCCAAAGAAAGAGGGAAACGAACACCTTACATACCTTATCCGTCAAGCCACCACTTAAAGAATTCCTTACACCGATGCTTGCCCTTCACCCGAGCCTATATATCGAGAAATATACCTTAATCATACTTTCATCATATTTCCATCAACTTATAAGCACTAATTATGGAAGACTAATTTGGGTTACGAAAATTTGGGCAGCATCTCCCCTATATCATCTACTTCCTCGAAATACCAAAACAACTCCCAAACAATACCAACAATATCAACAAGAACATCCTCGATATTCTACAAGATAAATATGTATATTTTCATCCAAACTCTCTTCAAACCTCAACCCATAAGCTAATAACATCAACACAACAAACTATAAATTTTATTCTCGTAAATATTCCTAAATCAATGTTAATAAAGAGAGAGATTCAATAATTCATACCTTATCTTTACTAGAGTACCAAGATCTTTAATAGTTACTTTGTTTCCAAGCCGACTCCAACACAGAATGAAATTATAAACGAGACTACACGTTGTGAGGACCTTGATTAATACGCCGTAACTGGAAATTGACTCAAAATCCTCACCTTTTATGTGATATAAGAGAGTCTTGCTTGCTGAATTTTCTGGAAATTTTTGATGGAAAAAAATGGGGTTTTTAACCTTTTTATAGTGGCTCAAAGTCGGCGCATCAGAGCAAGATCAGAGCATGTCGTTTCGCTCCGTCACCTAAATTGTAATGTCCATAATTCTCTACTCCGATGTCCTATCGATAAGCGGGTTGTTGCGTTGGAAACTAGACTCGATGAAATTCATTTTAGAATTTTGAAACACCTTAAAACTCCTAATATGCATGAAGATATACCTCCAAAGTTGACCCAAAATTCTATCCTTGATTCTCGCCAACTTTTTTTTCTTTCAATTTTTTAACAAACTTATTTTCTTTGATTTGCTTGGTCCTAAAGTATTCCATAGCTCATGATATGAACTTAAACCGACGTAACCATGAGATAGGTGCATACAATCTCCCATATCCTAGGAAGTGCTCCATGTCTACACTTAGACAACTAATGCCTAATAGATTTCACGTACAAAACTACGAGGTGTAACATCTCCCCCCCTTCACAAACATTCATCCTCGAATGTCGTAATACTCGAGGGTTAATCAAATTTTTACGGAACATTAGTAAAGTACCTCTCGTGATTGGAGCACCTCTAATCTCCTACATGTCACAAGTCCTAATCACAAGTTCTACATGATACCGTAATCAATGACCCGCAGTCATACAATGATTAGAATAATATTTCTCATCTTATTGACTCTTAAGGAGGGTTTAAATATAACTCTTACCTTGTAAGTGATCTACGGATATAGCAAAATCTTGCAAGAATTCTTCCGGAGTAGTATCATCCGGATTGGGAATAAATGGGGATACTTGGACTTCATTTCTGCTTCGGCTTCCCATGTCATCTCTTCCCTATCTTTACTCCTCCATAGAACCTTCACTGAAGTCACGTCTTTGTTTCGGAGTCTGCGGACTTGTCTGTCGAGAATAGCAATTGGTTCTTCCTCGTATGTCAGATTTTCTGTAACTTGTATATCGTCAACAGGTACGATTCTGGATGGATCTCCAATACACTTCCTAAGCATGGACACATGGAAAACTGGATGAACCGCTTGCAGTTCTGATGGCAGCTCCAATTCATAAGCCACCTGGCCTACCCTTTAGATGATCTTATAAGGTCCGATATATCGGGGATTAAGTTTTCCTTTCTTACCAAACCGCATCACGCCTTTCATAGGTGATATCTTCAGAAACACCCAATCACCTACTTGAAATTCTAATTCTCGTCGTCGTACATCTGCATAAGATTTCTGACGACTCTGAGCTGTACGTAATCATTCCTAAATAAGCTTTACCTTTTCAATAGCCTGATGAACAAGGTCTGGCCCAAATAAGTTTGCTTCTCCGACTTCAAACCAACCGGTAGGGGACCTACACTTCCTACCATATAGAGCTTCATACGGAGCCATTTTGATACTAGCATGATAGCTATTGTTATAAGCAAACTCTATCAAAGGCAAATGATCATCCCAACTTCCTTGGAAATCCAAGACACAAGCTCGTAACATATCTTCTAAGGTCGAATAGTCCGCCGCCCTTGCCCGTCTGATCGCGAATGGAAAGCCGTACTAAGATTTACTTGAGTACCAAGACTTTCCCGAAAAGATTTTAACTTTGCCGTAAATCGTGCGCTCTATCCGAAATAATTGATACTGAATGCCATGAAGGCGCACAATCTCCTTAAGATATAGCTTAGCATAGTCTTCAGCAGTATAGGTGGTTCTTACTGGCAAGAAATGAGCTGATTTAGTTAACCTATCAACAATCACCCAAATAGAATCGAATTTGCGGCGAGAACGGGGCAATCCCGTGACAAAATCCATATTAATCACTTCCCACTTCCATGCTGGGATCTCCATTTCTTGTAATAAGCCACTCGGGTTTCTGATGTTCGATCTTTACCTTTGGCAAGTGGGGCATTGAGCTACAAAGTTAGCAATATCTTTCTTCATATCATTCCACCAAAAAAGCCCCCCGAGGTCATGATACATCTTGGTGGATCCGGGATGAATTGAATACCGAGGGTAATGAAATTCTGACATGATCCTGTCCCGAAGCCTAGTTACATTTGGAATGCACAAACGACCTCGATGTTTGAGAAACCCATTTGAATCCAGTTCGAAGGCTGAGATCCGATTTTGCTGCACTCCCTCCTTAATATTAACTAAAACTGGATCTTCATACTGTTGAGTCTTTACATCCGAGGCAAGAGTTGATTGGGATATATTCTGTAAAGCAATTCCAGTGTCTTCCGAATCTAGTAAGCGAACTCCCAAATTTGCTAAGCGATGAAGTTCTTTGGTCATTTCCAATCTTTCTACTGGCACATACAATAGACTTCCCATTGATTTGCGACTTAGGGCATCAGCTACAACGTTAGCTTTGCCAGGGTGATATAAAATCTCAGCATCGTAATCTTTTAGCAATTCGAGCCATCTTCGTTTCCTCAAATTCAATTCCTTTTGCCTAAATATATACTGAAGGCTTTTATGGTCCGTATAGATATCGACATGAACTCCATATAAATAATACCGCCATATCTTTAGAGCATGAATCACTGCCGCCAGCTCTAGATCATGGGTTAGATAATTTTGCTCATGTTTCCGTAGTTGTCGGGAGGCATAAGCAATCACCTTACCATTTTGCATCAACACACACCCAGTAGGTGCGTGATGCATCACAAGATATGCGTGTATCCCGGTGCCTTCTTCGGGAAGCGGCGAGGAAAGGAGCGATGTCAACTTATCTTTCAATTTTTGGAAACTCCGCTCGCACGCTTCGAATTACTGAAACTTGGCCCCCTTTGGCGAGTTAATTTTTTGTGCGGAGCCGCTATAAGAAAATCCCTTACAAATCTTCGATAATATCCAGAAGACCCAAGAAACCGGACTTCCGAAGCGTGTTGTTGGTCGGGCGTTCTTAACGTGCTTCAATCTTCCGATCATCAACTTTAATACCTTCATCGGATACAATATGGCCTAGAAAAGCCATTGAAGTTAGCCAAAATTCATATTTGGAAAATTTGGCATACGGCCTTTGATCTCACAATGTTTGCAACACCTTTCGGAGGTGATCAGTATGTTCCCTCTCCGAACGAGAATATACCAAGATATCGTCAATGAATACAACAACAAAAACATCCAAGAAGGGTCGGAATATGGTGTTCATTAGCGCCATAAACGTCGCAGGAGCATTTGTCAATCCGAAAGACATAACTAAGAATTCAAAATGCCCATATCTCATTTGGAAAGCTGTCTTCAGAATGTCTTCCCCTTGTAGCTGATGGTACCCTGACCTTAAGCCAATCTTCGAGAAGCATTTAGCACCCAGTAGCTGGTCAAACAAATCATCAATTCTAGGCAATGGATATTTATTCTTGATAGTCACCTTATTCAATTTCGTAGTCAATACACATTCTTAGTGAGCCATCCTTCTTGCGCACAAATAATACCGGTGCTTTCACGGGAAGTAATCGGTGCCTAATCTGAAGCCCTTGTCTAACAAATCCCGCAATTGCACCCCACCTCGTGACTCGGCAGGGACATACGATAAGGGGGAATAGGATGTCACACCCGATCTTTACTAAGGTGTGATGGGCACCGACCCCGTATTCTGAAAGCCGAGCGAACCCGCGGGAATCTTATTACTCACATCTTCTCTTTGGATTCTTAAATCAAACGAAAGAAAAGTACATAGTAAGATTTTCAAAATCTTTTTTATCGCTTCCCAAATTAATCACGGTCTGTAAGCGTAAGAACGTAGTAACATAATGTATAGTAAAAACGTCTACCGGGCAGGCCGTTTTCAAACCGACACTCGACCCACGGCTGCGCCCGCAAAGCCTCTAACTCGAACATGACATCATAGTTTAGGACTTGGACCCGGCAACTCTCCGAGCAAATGGAGATACGCCAACTCCGCCGGAACATCTTCTATAATGACACGGACATCCGGGGTGTGCACACGCGGCATGAAACGCGGCCCGAAGGAGAGGGGTCAGTACGAGCTATGTACTGAGTATGCAAGGCCGGAATAGCAACATAGTAGGAGATATAAGCATGAATAATAACAGGATATCATATCGTGAGGTAAAGGGATAACCTATACATATGAACAAGAACGATGGAAACATATCATAGGATAATAGAGTAGCTTTGTACATAAGTGGCCCACCCAAAGGCGATGCCATGCATGCTTGTTTTCCTTTTTTAGAAAAAAGAATATTTCTTTTCATAGACGTAGAAAATAGAACTTATGTTAAGCCATGTCTGAATGTATAGTATCGTATCATAGCAAGTCATAGTGTATCATGTAGTATCATAGCAAGTCATAGTGTATCATAGCAAGTCATAGTGTATCATAGCAAGTCATAGTGTGTCATGTAGTATCATAGCACCGAACAGCGTCGGCTCGCCCACATTGCGCCGAAATACTCGCCGCCCCATAAACCCCGCGTCCGGGGCATCCGCATCCGGATGATAAGCCGACCGGTGGCAATGAAACATGTTTCCCATTTCCCCCATGTATCCCTTCCTCACCCCAGGTACATATACATTTTTCATATACATATGTCATATAAGCATGCGAGGAGAGCCCAAGAAAATCATGTATCCATCTGAGTGACGTAAGGTCGGAAACCCTCGATTACATTATGGAATAACCGGGGGGTCGCCGTATGTCTCACCTTGGAGGAACGAGTATCATAAGGCGAGACTATCAACGAAAATAACATTAAAAGAAAACATGGAATGAAATCATGATCATCATATACGTTAATTTGTATGCTTTTGAAATCTTTAGAAAATAGATCATAGTTAAGGAATAGAATTAAAGATCAAGAACTAGTTTATCACTTTCATACTCGCATTGGATTCTTGACTTAAGGCTCTTAGTCATGGAGTCATTCTTGTCATAATTATCATAGACATGTTCTCTCCCTTACATCATCGTTATCATTATCATCATAGAAATATTCTCATTAGAGTAGTTGCAATACTTGTCACTTGACAAACGGAACAATGAGGAAAATCCGGGAACAAGGGGCCCACCTCGGGTCAAATGAGGCGGCTTACACAATTTACGTATAATACGTTTCATGACATTACTTATGAGATTTTTAGGGTAGTCGGATCTTATTCATGCAAGTTCTAGGTGTTTAGACAAGTCTTTCAACTATTCATGAGCATTTACTTCAATCTTACTGAATGAATAGTAGTTAATTTCAATCTCGGATTTCTAGGAAAGGAATTGTCCCCGAGGCTGGTATCCAACCTAGTATGCCTAAGACATGCCAAGGAAGAAAGGATAAGACCTTACATACCTCTTTCCGCTCCTTCGCTACTCCAAATTCAAGTTCAATCCCCAAAATCTACAATTTGTAGTTACCCAAAAATTGATT
>NW_026724810.1:0-5098 GCF_029784015.1 Lycium ferocissimum
AAATTTCCATGAATTCCTCCTATAACTTCCAACACATAAACCTTTCATTACTCATAAAAACAAGATTAAACTTACCTTTCTTCACAAATCCTCAACTTGTCCAAAGTTGGCCAAGGATGGAAACGAACAATCCAACGCTTCCAACGTCGCTTCCACGCTAATAAGCACTCTTGAATTAGTGGGTTTGCTTGAAGAAATAAATTTTTGGAAGGCTAGCTCTTGGTCTTGATTTTTTTTCAAGTTGGCCGAATGGTTGGTCTTTTTTTGCTCTCCAAGTTTCTTGATTTTTCTTACTAATGAAGATGATGATATAATAGTCCCTTAGTCATCCTTATTTCAAATAATGGCCAACCATGTGGCCATGGCCCACTCAAAGGTGGCCGGCCACATGGCTATGATTTACTCCCTCTTTTCTTTCAATAATTGGCAAGTCTCCACAATTTCCACTTTTGGTCCCGAAGTTTCTTTGATGATTCCATACCAATAACGTCATACACCCTTCAGTCGAAAGGACAAAATCGAAGGTCACGCGTCTCGACTTCCATCCCGAATGGTCTTAATCCTAACTTTTCATAGTTAACTCGAATCGTCCCGTCGTTCGAAATACGGGATGTAACACCTTGATCCGGAGCTTGTACTTTTGGTATATACTTCTGCTGTCATACATTCTGTACATGTACTTATTTGGGTACGGCGGGGCCCCGTCCGTCTTCGATTTCGTTATGTGTGTTAGAGGTCCGTAGACATGTATGTGGGTTATGGCTATGTACGTACGATTGTATGTGTATATAATATGTTCGGGGAGGTTCCCACGCCATGGCCTTGCCGGCTCGCCTATATATGTATGTGGATATGTTGGCTTTTATGGCCTTGTTGGTATTTTCGTGCGAGGTTAATTTGGTTAGTAAGAAAACGGAGGGAAACTTCGCCTTCAAATTATCCTAGATATTTGAGTTGTTATTTTTGGGCTTTTTAGTACGTACGGGTGCCAGGTCGGCGCTAGCCAGTCACGGCACTACGGGGTGGGCCGTGACAGGTGGGGACCGTGTGCCGGGGCCGGAGACTGACTCTGCTCGCTGTCACGGGGGGATATGAAAACCCGAAAGGAGCCTCGTTATGAGACAACCCTATTTTAATTCCGCATGCCTCTCCCGTTTCGGTCCTTTTCTCGACCGTCTTGCCCTTCTTCTCGGGCTACCGTAGCTTTTCCTTTCACCGCATTCTGAAACCATAACATAGGATTAGGAGAATAACAGAAAAAACCTGATGGCATAGCTCTATCGCACGATTTAGAGTACAAAGAAGGTCATATTTTAAAATGCCCAGCCTCCCGTTTATAAGTGTGGCGCGGCTACACACCCATAAACAAAGGACTCGCACGGGACACGGCTCGTAGACAAACCCCTAGGGCCTCTCGCTTCGATACCATACTTCCTGCGGCCCCTAGTTGGGTCGTGACGGTTTAGTACGCGATCTTCTCACCCGACGATCCGGTATGGTTATGGGGTCGCTCTCGTAGGATAACCTTGTTACCGGATATCATCTATGGGAAAATGCCTACCGGGAGGGATCGCTATGCCTTTCTGAAGCATTGACTCCGTGGAAGACCGGATGCACTTCCTAAATCGTATGGTAGATCTAATTCATAGGCAACCTTGCCTATCTCACGGACAATAACCGATAAGGGTGACGTATATCTCGGGCTCAACTTCCCTTCGTCGAATCTCAACACCCCTTGTGGGCGACACTTTCAAAAATGCTTAATCGCTAATTTGAACTAGGTGTCGACGTCGATTATGTTTGCACACCGCACAGACTACGAGTCGTGAGCCGCTATTAACCGTTCCCGAATAAGTTTCATTTTCGTCAACTCTTCTTGTCAACTTTTTGGGCCAATTAGCTTAAGTTTCGCCAACATCGGCCGGCCAGACGGTGGCACACCTTCGCCATACAAAGCCTCATACGGCTATCTGGATACTAGGATGGTAGCTATTATTATAAGCGAACTCAACAAGTAGCAAATGATCACCTCAGCTACCTCTGAAATCAATAACACAGGTTCGCAACATATCTTCTAGAGTCTGAATGGTACGTTCGGTGTCGTCCGAGGGTGACACATCGTGTCGAGATTCACTTGCGGTTCAATGGTCAACGTCATTAGCCCTTACCTCCTTGTCACCATTTACCTTTACATTCCGAGTACTCACCCCAAAAGCATAGGACTACGGAAATTCTTACTCCCTTACGATTCTCCCATAACACAAGTATACGTGTCTTCGATTTCCTTGTATTGGAAATCATTTTGAACTCTAGTTCTAAGCTAATAAATTTCCCCTTCTGGAGCATAAGAACGTCATAATCTCTTTCAAGTCCGATATGTTCTTCCCCCCTTTATTAAGGAGGTCCTAATATACCAATAATTTTTAGATATCCATCTTTCGCACTTATCTTTCGAGAGTTAGAAATCTCTTAGCATCGTTGCACGGCCTAACCGTTCTTTCCTTTACTTCTCACTCCTTTTTGTTCCATACTACCACCTCTATCCCTCTCACACGCCTACCCTCAAATTTTTATCCAAATAGTGCCGTGCTTTTGCCCGTCGTCTCTCTTGGAGGCCTTACTCCTCACGTTTTCTTACCACTTGCTTTTTTTTCGACATTTTGGTCAGTTTATCTTCCCTCTATTCACTTACTTTCTTTTCCAAGTGTCATTGTATTAGAACTTCCTGAGCTTAACCTGTAGTGAAAACAGCATTAGCTTGCCTTATAACATTTACGCCCCCCCTTTTTTTTCCACTTGAGCTTCGTTACCCTGTCCAATTAATGCCTTCTAATATGTCACAACGTCGGTTCTTTGGGATTCAATATAGCCTATATGGGATATCATATACATACGTATACATAATTGCTACTATCTTGTTTCAAAATATTTCCAAACACTATTAAACTTACCACGGCTTCTAAGGCGTAATGCACCTTCTTCTTTTTTTTACCGGTTCGGGCATTCGTCCTATGTGACCACTTAAGGTTTCTGCCCACTCTGCATACTCTAACTTACCTTAGGCTACTCTAGCTTCTCATTTGCTTCCTATGTCTGAATTTTATAAGACTTTCGGCAAACTGACTTCCCGAGGTCGCACCATCTAAATTTCTCCCCGCTCCAGACGCTTAACTTTGGGACTCATGAAATGCGATGCTCTAATGCTAATATGATCGCGTCCACCTCACCGCGACCTTCGCACACTGTCGGAGTAGGTTGAAGTCTTAACAGATTTCAACGTTCTCATAACACATCTCCGCTTCGGATGAAAAGGAGATCTCTACTCCAATCAATAGTTATCTAATACTTGTAGGCATTCAAATTCTCGGTTGTGTACTTATATTCCAACGGTAAGTGTCCAAAGACCTCCGAAGTAGTATCTTTATCTCAACCTATATCATCTGTTTCTTCCCGACGAAATTATATTGCACCATTGTTCCTTAAGCTTTACCATCTTTGTCGCTTAAAGGTTCCATTATTTTTTTGAGGTGAAGTCGTGTGCACGTAGTATCCTTTATGCTTTATGCACTTTTGCCTCATCGCGTGCCCAACATAGGCTTCTAACCTCTAAAACACACCAAGTTCGTCTCACTAATAGCCTTATCTTATCACCGTGTCGTCGTCTTACCCTTAGGAATTCTAATTGTGTATTCCTTTTCGTTCCATATTCGTACTCATTTAATTACGTCTATCTTGGGTGCTTCCTTTGGTATCCCCTTACCATTATTTTCCAGTCTATGCCCATCCTTCTTTTCTGCGCGCGAGGAATTTTATAATACCTCTATGTTCTTCGGAAAATACTACTCTTACACAATCCCTTTCTCGTTTTCAAATCGTATTGTTCATCTATTTGTTCTTATCATACGTAATTTCCTTAGTACCCATTCTACCTCGTTACTCATCTTTCTATGGCTTGGTCTTTCATAGTTCCGCCACCGATATTACTCGTATTCTTGGCTATACATGTCATAATCTATTCTTGTATTTGTTATCTCGCCGCTTTTTTCAACTCTTTTTTTTTTTTTTTTCGATGTCATTTTCGTTATCTCATCATCTTTATTCTGAACTCTCCCTATAGAAGAACTTGATAAATCCCTCTTTTTTTTGGCCGAACCCATCGGGAGACATCTAGGGTTGCCAAGATCTTTCATAGACACCTAAGCTTCCAGGATGTTTCTATTGAACACTTATATCGCCTAAATGTTCCAATTAGACACTTTTTATACAATCAACTAAATATATAACGTGAGTGTAAGACACTCGCGATGACGTGTCAATATATGACGAATTAAATAAAGGCACATGGTAGATATACCAAAATATAATTATTAAAGAATGTATTGCTTCTTCTCTCGAAAGTTAACGTCGGAGTTCGACCAATCAGTAACGACACCACTCGCACTTAATGACAATCAACTCAAAGTCATCAATCCCAACTTTATGCCTCCGCAATCTCATGTTGAATCCCAACCGGTGAAAAACGGTGAATTCGGGTTACTAAATTATTGAAAACCCGATCAGGCTGAGTTGGGTAAAAATATTTTCACATTTCTCCCCATCACCAACAAGACCCTCAATCTCCATTGATAAAAAATCAAGATTATCCTAGATCCAAAATAGAAGGGGAACAAAGGCTATACTCAAAGAAAATAAACTCAAATGATTGGTAGGTATGTATTATTTTCATAGTAGTATAAAGAACGGGTGACGAGTTATGAAGTGGGAAATATAAGGGGGGGAAGATGGTAATGGAAAGGGCATCGGTGTCGCAGGTGATGTGAGAGTTAAAGAGTTGTCCTTTGAATCTCCATTGTTGAATCCAATTTGGTGAATTTGTTCTTCACATCCTTCCTTCAATAATGTTCCTAAAAATGGTAGGAGTAAACGAAAGAGATTGGTGAAAAGCTGGCCAAAAGCTAGTAAGAAAGAAACGGCCGAGAAGGCTGGGGCGGCGGTGGCAGTGCGGTGGATTATGGTGGAGGGTGTTGGAAGGGGAGATAAGGGGAAAAAAGAGATTTTAAAAAAAAAATTTTAAAAAATTTAAATCCTTCACGCGCCG
>NW_026724811.1:0-4792 GCF_029784015.1 Lycium ferocissimum
TTGATAGGGGGAACGGTGTCGAGTGTATATATGTGTTTTTTTGTGGCTATGTAAAGGGTGTTTGTATGCATTATCCCCGAGTGTTTGGCAAGGGCTATATAAACCGAAGTTCTATTATCCTTACATTACGTTTTCAACGATTGCATTTTTTTTGGTTTGGAAAAAAAACAAAAAGGCTTTTTTTTTTTTTTCGAAAAATTTTCATATCGGTGTATTTTTGTTTTGGGGGCCCTGTGGTCATGATTTTACTTAGTGGGGTTCGCCGGCCCTGGGTGGGTCGGGGCCCCTCCCCTTGGGATGTGTGACCTAATACATAAAAAAAATATATCATATTGCGGCGTCCCCCGCCCTTTAACCATAAGTATGCACCCCCGCGTCGGGTCCCGCGCCCGGGACGATATTGTCATGAAAACCAAGGTCGGGGATATCGTATATAACGCCCCCTTATCTCCTTTTTCCCCCCGTAAATACATGGGGTCTATAGCGCCCGGCTCTTTCCTATACATATACTCGTTACCACGTACATATATACGCGTCTATATAGCGCTGCGATTCTTTTTGTCATGTGCACATACTTATATCATATATATTTACCGGTCTATAGCGCCCGACCCCGTTATCATATACATATACTTATATCATGTATATTATCGTCTATATAGTAAACCTCGATTCTCGTTATCATATACATGTACGTATGTTCGGCATACGCATCAATCGGGTCATAAGACATGATTCCATGTATTTAGAATCCTTAGAATAGTCATTACCTACAATAGAATTGGGATATCCGTAAATAGTTTAACATTCTCATATTTTCATTTTTAAAGGTATATCGTCTACATATCTAACGCATTTTGTTCATTTTCGACTCCATCGTTATCGTTATAGGATCATATTCTTCACCTTAGCCAAGGAATCACCTTTGTCATGCTCATCATGGACATATACTCTTTCTTAGCATTATCGTTATCACGGTCATTATAGACATATTCACATATGCTACGTGCCATAGCATTATTTATAATGATTTAAGATAATCGGTCCTCTTTATGCAAGTTCTAGGGGTTTATGAGGTCTTTCCGACATTTGCACACTTTGTAGTTCAATTCCACCGAAGGAAAAGCGAGAAACTTTAGGTGCGGATTCCGGAGAATAGAGTTGTCCCCGAGGCTCGTACCCAACTTATTATATCTAAGACATGCCATAGAATAAAGGGTGAGCTCATATACCTCTTTCCGATCCTTTTGCTATCCAAATCACGTCGCAACTTCGTCGAAATCGCAAATCGGGGTCATGTTTACCAAAACCTCTTATTAGGGTTCTTAGAGCTAGAATCTTAAGGAAACACTTGGCTACCGAAATTGCAGTAAAGACTTCCTTTGTAAATACCCCATCCTCAATATTCAATATAGCCAAATTTCTCATTAATCACAATCCGGAATTCAAACCCGGCCAAACTATTAACATAATTCAACAATCACACTAGCAATTCACATATTCCATTCAAAATGCATGATCTCAATTTACTACTTTCTTCAAAACCTTCCGACTTCAATGAACACAATAGCAACCTTATAATATATTTTCCATCAACATCATACTAATATTATTACATGCTATCCATGCAAGAACATTATTTTTCAATATACACAATCTTCCAATTGCCAATACTTCACCAAACTTATCAAGTCTTTATTTGCAATATAGCATCCACTTCACAACGACTAAGATGTTAGTTACAACTCGCCATTATTCTTTCACAATTCACCAATATACATGACTATACATCAAGTATACACGGCCACATACACACCACACACTACACGGCCATATCATGCACACACACAACCACGTTCTCTTCCAAATTCATTCAATTTCCATTATCAATATAGTATTCACAACAATAACAACCAACACTAGTCAAGATAATTAAAACACACTTCCTACACATATATATATACATACACGGCCACCCTCTATTTTCCTTTCCTTCTGTATGAATTTCATTCATTTTTTTTGCACACTACAACACATAAAAATATTCATAACATCTAAAGGAGATGAATTCTCACCTTCTTCCTTGATCCTCCAACTTAGCCAAAGTTGTAACTTCAAGAACTTGTGTTTTCTTATTCCAATGACCACTCCACCTTGTTAAGCACCCTTTTCTTGGTAGAAAATGATTTTTGAAGAATTTTTTGCAAATTTTTCTTGGGAATTTTTACCATGGCTTTAATGGCCCCTAGATTTTTTCCTCTCTCTTGTTCTTGCTTTCTTGAAAATTCTAGAGATTGTTATGATAAAGATGACTTAGTCATCTTATTTAAATGCCATGCATGAATTAGTCCGCGGGCCTAGCCTCCATGCCTTATGTCGGTCTGGGCCTTAATTTTTCTAAAAAAATATTCAAGCCCACCTATATTTTGGGCTAGTTCTTGTAATTCATGAAAACAAATTTTTTTCCAACTTCCAAATTTGCTCTTCGTCTTTCTCCATATTTTACCAGGTCGTATTGCAAATTTCCCTTTATGCCCTTGACCTTCCTCATTAATTCCACTTCTAAATTTTTCACAAGCAACTCATATGCCAAACAAAATAAAATGTGGCCTTGCTTATTGTCTTCCCGCGATTGTCTTGAATTGTCTCGTACGCACAAAACGCGGATATAACACTCGCGTTTCATGCCGCGCAGGTACAAAGCAGTTATCTCTGGGTGATTCATTTCTCAGACATCCATTCCGTCACGGGGAGAGCTCCTTGATCCGGAGTTCTACACTTTTGGGTATGTATGCTTCTCGTTATTTGTATATGTATGTTTTTTCACCGGTACTATTGTGGTCCTCGTCCGGTCATAGGTTTCGTTATGACTCCCGTAGGTCCGTAGACATAAACGTGTGGTCGTGGGTGAGTTCTCCACGCGAACAGGTTTGTTCAGTTTTGTGTTCCCATGTTTTGATAGCTCACTCCTACATCCGTTATGTATATATGTGTATATGTATATATATATATGTCGCCTTTGGGGAGACGACCCACCTTCGCCTATGCTTATGCTATTAGCAGGACTGCTGGTGGCTGACGGGCACGTACGAGTGCTCGGGCCGGCACTAGCCGGGCCACGGGTCAACACGGACAAAGCGTATCGAGCGGTTCGTCCCTCGGAATGGGACCGTGTCCGACCGTGCAGCGCAGTCTTGTTTATGGTGTGAAGCCGCCACACTTATAAACGGAGGTCGCGGGGTACGAGAATCAAGACCTTTCCTCTCGTCTTAGATCGCGCGATGCAGCCGCAGTTCAGGTGGAAGACCACCGACGCTTTCTTCAGCAAGTACAAATTACCGAGAGATGAAGAGACCGCCTTTCCGATGATGGGGGGCGCTAATAAATCCCCTAGAAAGATCCTGGGACCCTCGTGCTCCTCGGCCCGTTGTCGTGAGCCCTGAAGCCATTTATCGAGACGGACCCCTCCAAGATCCTCGCTACGATTCCCCCGTAGTGTTTGACCCCCGCGGGAGGAGGTAGGGGCCCAGCAGAAGGGAGCCCCAGCTATTCGATTGAGACCCATCCTTCGGAGGATCCTCGCGACGATTCCTCCGGGATTCGCGACCCCGGAAATGGCGGAGGACCCTGTAGAAAGGGCACTGACGACACGGATCCGTCCGAGTACGCAAGTGGGCGGTCGGGAGAAGAGCTCTCCCGACATCGTGCCGCCGCTCCCGTGGTGGAGCACTATGTTCGGCCTTTGTACTCTTTCCTCAAAGTTGAGCGTTACACCTTATTCTAGCCCCTTATCCCGGCTACATCGGTGAACCGAGAGTCGTCGGACTACCTATATCCCCTGACCCGGATGGGGACGACGAGGAGTGAGAGTACACTTCGCTCTATAGCCTCAGACTGTGGGCCGAGAAGCGCCTCCCACAGTATATGAGTACTTATTGGAGATTGTTCTATATATGTGTATTTGCTATATAATTGTTACATAATAGCGGTAAGCCGGGATTTAAGGGTCGATAGTCAAATATTAGTAAATCATGGCGATTAAGGTGTGTTCATCACTATAGTAGACCTGGAAGTCGAGGACGGAAGGTAATCGTACCCGTAGACGAAGAGTGAACACGGAAGATTGAGAGAGGTAAAACGGTAATCGTGTCAGCGAGGCGTTTTGAAAACTGGCCAAGACTTCAATTTACTCCAAAGCTGTGAAGCCGAAGATTATGTAGTGAGTGAGGATGCACCATACGAGCAACAGCATCGTATTTCAACGGAGATCCGAGGTTGCCGTGGCTGGAGTGAGAGAAAATTTGGGATGGGTGACCCCTCGGGAAGTTTTCTCGAAAAAATCTTACAAACTAGTGTAAGAGGTAAATGAGAAGTCGGAGTAACCCAAAGAAAATTTGAGGGGCGAGGATGTGGGCCTCTAACTCTAAGTGGTCACGTAGAACGAGGCCCATTAGACCTAAGAGAGAAAAAGAAGATGTATCACGACTTTGGAATTGGGGTGAGTTCGAACAAATGTTTGGAAATATTTTGTAAGGAAGCATTTATAGCGACTATATGTCTACATATGTGTATAATGTCCCATACATAGTCATATTAGCGGATATGTGTAGTCCGGCAACCCTCAGGGCGATGTAGAAAAGGCATTGAGCGAACAGGGTAGCGAAGCTTAGGTGGGAAATAGTATATGAATGGCACAAACATTATAAGGCAAGCTGATGTTGTTTTTGTTATATCCCGTGTTTTGCACATTCGGGAAATTTGGACATAATGGTGATTTGTAAGAATAAGGCCA
>NW_026724812.1:0-5136 GCF_029784015.1 Lycium ferocissimum
AAAATTTCCCAGCCAGGCCGGCCCCCCTTTTTGGGGGGCCAAGTTTTTCCCCCATTTTTTTTTTTAAAAATTTTCCCCAAGCCCCAATTTTCCCCTTAGCCCTTTTGGTGATTCATGAAACCATTTTTCCGACATTCCAATTTTGCCCTAGTCTTTTCCGATATTTTCACGTCTACATTTTTCCATAGCCAACTTATGAACCAAACAAAATCAATACATTACAATGTCCTTAACCTTCCTTAACATCTCCGCGTCAATATTTCCTTACGCACCCCATGCACACTAAGCTAGAATCCACCGGAACCTTAATTCCACCATTCCGACTTGTTTCCAATTTTTCCGAATACGCATAAAATGCGAGGTGTAACAAGTGGAGTGGAGGAAAATGGTTGAACTTGTTTAGTATGTTAATTATGTTGTTATGGCCTTATGAAGTAATGGAAGATTAATGGTTCTTGTTGTTATGGAAAATTGGTTGTTAAGTTGTTGCAGAAAAACATGCAAGTTTATTGTAACTCATGTAAACGAGGAAACAAAGTAGCAAGATGCAAATTATGATTACCATTGATGATGTTGGAAGATAGAAATATGTCATGAATATGTTTGCTAAAGATTAGAAGTTGTAGGTGAAATATGACTTTGCAGGGGACTTGTATATTGGTATACTCTATGAATATCAAAGTAAAAACGATATGATATGCCTCCGAATTCAGCGTGGTAATGATCTTGATAAGTGTTGAATATGAAAATGGTAAGGTTGACTTGGAAATGTAAGGCCGGAATGAAAAATGTCATGTTATGTCGGAAAGATGGCCAGTGTCATATCGTGTGTCGCGTAATGCTTGTCGATTGTCGTGATGTCATTGCTGGGTTGTCGTTGGTTATTTTCGAGCGAGTCGAATCTCGAGGCTGTTGTATTTACAGAGGAAGTGCCGCCGAAATTTCGGTAGCCAAGTATAACCCAAAGATTAAATGTTAACCTTCATGAATAGTAATCGGTAAAGATGACCATTTGCGCTTTTTGGACGAAACGAATTGAGATTTGACGAGCGTAAGGCGCAATCCAGGTATGTAAAGTCTTCTTCCTTCTTTCTTAGGCATGTTCTAAGTGTAATAGGCTCGTACGCGAGCCTTAGATATGACCTCTCACTCGAAACCCGAGATTGAAATCCCGTCTCATTTCCTTCGGCGCAATTGAAATAGTTTCTTCATAAATTGTCATCAAGTTGACTTATATGAACGTAACCTTCGCAAATGGACCTCGGATTGTCTCAAAACTCTAATGAATGACTCCATAAGGGGTTTATGATCCATATTTTTGAGTTCACACCTCGACCACCCGAGGTGGGCCCACGAACCCGAGACCTCTTACTATGGTTTTAATTGATTTATGCCTACGCAAAATGCTTAAGGGAATCTTGCGATCATTGTACCGTTGTCAAACGATAAATACGACGAATCTATAATATTATGATATGTGTTATGATTCCAGAAACATGATTCGATATAAGAAATCGCGCCATCCCCAAAAAGGGCCTACATATATCTATGATCGTCGTCCGATCTCTTTGCAGCGATGTGTCATTTGAGTTGTTCCATTTGTTAAAGAACGATCATTCTGAACATTCCGTAAGCCCTGTGATATATTTGCTTCGTACGAATAGTCTCAAAATTCTGTTTTGACATGATCCGTCACGACATTCGAAAGGTACGAATTATGACTTATTGTTGATTTGTCTATTAAGTCTGGACTTGTATGCATATGTTTCTGCATTACTCCGTTCGTGCAAGTTATGATATGTCTTTTCACTGAGCCCGGGCCAGGACATGTTCTCGTGCGCACTTCTCTGTACTATTCACCGAGTCCCTCGTACTTGCGGGCCGGGACACGTTATCTGTATGTGATTTTGATATGAGGATACGGGGATGGTGGCCAGGATGGCACATGATTATTATTCACCGAGACCCGCGAGAGGGGCCGGGACACGTTATGTATACATGATATATGATCTCCCCGCTACGTACGATTCCATACTACCGAGTCCCTTAATACGGGCGGGACACGTTATCTGTATATATGATATATGATTCCGATATGCATGATCTCACCTACCGAGTCCCTTATCGTAGGCCGGGACACGATATATATTCATATGACGTTATATGGTCTGATGTGCATCACTTATCCTTTGGCATTATGTTTTCTGAGGTCTCGGACAAGGTATTACTTTTGTACTTCGGACTCTGACTATAGTTTCGTCTGTTCCATGTCTGTACTCTTATTCTTGACTATGATTATACTTATTACTTTTCCGCTTGCATACTCGGTACACTTTCCGTATCGACCCCCTCGTCGTTCTTTGGGGGTCGCGCCACATGCCGCAGTACGCACGCACCGCGTGACACGCCACCGGCGTAGGATATCCGTTCCGTCGTTTGGGAGTCGCTCCCCCTTGATCCGAGCTTGTACTTTTGGTATATACTTCTCGCTTTGTCATACATTACGCGCATACGTACTTATTCGGGGCACGAGCGGGCCCCCGTCCCGTCTTCTGATTCCGTTATGTATGGTAGAGGCCTGTAGACATGTATGTGGGTTATGGCTATGTCTGCACAGTATATGTATATGTGATATATTTTGGGAGGTTCCCCCGCCATGGCAGCCTTGCCGGCTCGCCTATATATGTGTACGTGGATATGTTGGCTCTGTATGGCCTTTGTTGGTATTTTCTGTGCGCAGGTAGATTTTGGTTAGTAAGAAAAAACAGAGGAAACTCTGCCCAAACTTTTCTAGATACTTGAGTTACTACTTTGGACTTTTTGAGTACGTATGGGTGCCGTATCGGCACTAGTCACCGCTACGAACCGGTCGTGACAAGAATTACCCAACTCATGATCTCGAATTGTCGCTTATTCATGCATTAAAGATGTGGAGACATTACTTGTATGGCGTGCACGTTGATATCTATACAGATCACAAGTCTTCAATACATTTTCAAACAAAAGGAGTTGAATGCGGCGGCGCAGGTCAAGTTAGAATTATTGAAAGATTACAATGCGAGTATCTTATACCACCCCGAAAGGCAAACGTAGTAGGCGATGCGCTTAGCCGCCGATCAATGAGTAGCCTATGTGAAATTCCTTCGGAGAAGAAAGAGTTGATTCATGAGCTCCATCAACTAGCTAATCTTGAGTACGTCAGGTGATTCGTGCGGTGCAGAGTTAGTGTTAGTGATCCCATAGTTTCGACCCTAAACATGGAAGTGAAAGAGCGGCAGTATGAAGATCCTCAGTTGATCCATTATAGAGCTACGTTTCATGAGAAGGAGAAGTCTCCATTTGAAACCTCTATAGAGGGAGTCCTTAGATACCAAGGCAGGGTATGTGTTCCGAATGTTGCAGAATTGTGTCGCCGAATTCTAGAAGAAGCTCATTATTCTCGGTATTCTATTCATCCAGGAGCGACAAAGATGTACCATGATCTCAAGATGATATATTGATGGGATGGCATGAAGAGAGATATAGCGCCAGACTTGTAGCTCAATGTCCAAATTGCCCAAGTTGAAAATTGAACGCATCGAAGCCAGGAGGATTATTACAAGCGATGGAAATTCCTACTTGAAAATGAGAAGTGATCAATATTGATTTTGGTAGTAGGATTACCTCGTTCCGAGGCAAGTATGATTCTATATAGGTGATTGTGGATAGATTGACGAAAGCAAATTCATTTTATTCCGAAATAAACCACATACTCGGCGAGAAGATTATGCAAGATTGTATCTTAAGGAGATTGTGCGACTCCATGGTATTCCGATATCCATTATTACGAACGGTAGGAGCATGCTTATAGCCAAGTTCGGAAATGTTTTCAAGAAGGTCTAGGTACTCAAGTAAATCTTAGCACGGCATTTCATCCGCAAACGGATGGGCAGGCCGAACATACTATTCAGACCTTAGAGGATATGCTACGAGCATGTGTTCTAGATTTTTGTGGTAGTTGGGATGACCATTTACCTCTAATTGAGTTTGCATATAATAATAGCTATCATTCCAGTATTTAAATGGCTTCGTATGAAGTTTTATATGGAAGGAAGTGCAGATCTCCAATTGGATGGTTTGAAATCGGAGAACTACAAATAATAGCCCCGAGTTGATCCAACAAGCGATTGAAAAAGTCAAGGTGATCCGAGATCGATTAAGTTGACACCCAAAGTCGCCAAAAATCTTATGCGGACAACTGCCAGAGAGATCTAGAATTTCAAGTTGACGATTGGGTGTTTTTGAATGTGTCTCCAATGAAAGGTTTGATGAGATTTGGTAAGAAAGGAAAGCTAAGTCCTCGATATATTGGACCCTATAAGATTATCCGCAAAGTGGGTCAAGTAGCTTATGAATTGGACTTGCCTCTAGAACTTGAATTAGTCCATCGAGTTCTCCATGTCTCAATGCTCCGTAAGTGTGTTGAGATCCTACGAAGACGGTGCCAATAGATGACGTTCAAGTGATTTAAAAGCTAGTTTATGAAGAGGTGCCCATTGCCATACTAGATGGGCAAGTAAGAAAAAAAAACTTCAAACAAGAAAGTTGTTATATCCCGTATTTTGTACACGGGGACATTCCCGAGCTAACCGTGATAAGTTAAGGACAAGACTATCTCCGGATACGAGGTCGAGACTTTTGACCTCCGATTTTTATTTTAAGGCACAAGTTGCTTATGATTCTATTGGTATGGAATATTAAGGAAAATTTGGGGCTAAATGTTAATTTTAGAAAGTTGATAATTCATGAAACAAAAGTGCCGTGGTCGTCCATGCGTGTGTGTGGGCCGCGGGCCACATGGATGTTTTATATATGTAGATAAAAGATGATATTAATCACATTCATCATCTTTTCAAACCTTAGAACCTTGTAGAAATATGGAGAAAGAGAGAGGAGACTATTCGGCCATAGTTGGCCGAAATTGAAGTCCAAAATCTTCACCACAAAAATAATTTTCTTCTAGCTTTTCCAACCTCAGCGTCCTTGTTAACGCGGGAGTAGTTTCGTTGGAACAAGCAAAACATTCATTCTTGCAAACACAACTCTAGCCAAGTTGAGGAACTAAGTGATAAGGTAAGGTTTAATCCTCTTTTTTTT
>NW_026724813.1:0-4706 GCF_029784015.1 Lycium ferocissimum
GAAAATAATGGACTTACCTTATATGCTTAACACGACCGCGCGTGTTACACTTTCTGTCTAACTCCCTTTTCACTTTCCAACTTTACATTTCAATCGTACGTCAATACCTTACCCGACATATATCTTTCATACCTTTGCTTACCTGCGTGCTTAGTAACTTCCAATATCGCTAGTCACCTTCTTCTGTCGCTGCCATTATTCTGCTGAAATCAAAGATTAGTATCAGAAGTCTCATTCCCTATGACTTGGCTCTATGGCACGATCTCAGATGTGAAAGAAGAGTAACCACCCTAGATGCCCCGTAGCCTCCTGTTTATAAATGTGGCGCGCTTCACACCATAAACAGGACTCTATTGGACACGACTTTGCGAGACAACCCCTAGGACGAACTGCTCGATATCAATTTGTCACACCCTAATTTCCGATAGGGCATGATGGGCACCCGACCCTTACTTAGGGCCGAGCGAACCCGCTGACTCTCGTCATACTTATAATCATACTGGGCCCGCAAAACATGGCACAAGTACATAATGAAATTTTTTTTCCGAAAACAAACATGCCTTTCATCTTATCAAATCGAATAAAACCTGTACCGTATGAAATACGCCAATCGTATCAAATGCGTAACAATATGCGTAATGATACGTCGGCTTACATAGCCGCTTACAAAACTGACATCTCATACACACGACACTGTCTGCAAAGTCTCTACCATAACTTCAGATACCATACAAAAGCACTCTGACTCGGCAGCACTCCGGAGGAAATGGAGCTCGCCAATCCAGCTGGAACATCTTCTGCTAACATCACCTACTCATCTGTGGGTACCTGCGCGGCATGAAACGCAGCCCCAAAAGTCGTACGGAATATGCGAGCATGTAAAGCATGAAATACATTAAAACGAATCATAACTAGAGTAGGGATTACGGAAACAAGTATAAGATCCGAAAATTCGTAAGACTTGCCTTTGAATCATATGTCATACATGTCAATATCGTATCATCATATCATCGTATATCCCTGTACCCACCCGACCCTCCGGTGAGGACTCGGTGAATGAGATCATATAATCATCATGCATAGCCATCATATAATCGTATATATATACCGTACCCGGCCCTCTAGTGAGGGACTCGGTAAGTAAAATCATCATGCCATCATATCATCATGTCATCATATGCATATATATATATATATACCGTACCCGGCCCTCTAGTGAGGGACTCGGTGAATAACGTACCCGGCCCTTTCGGGAGTCGGTAGATAGAATCGTCATATGCCATCCTGGCCACCATCCCCATACCATCATATCATCACATATACATATATACCGTACCCGGCCCTCTAATGAGGGACTCGGTGAACAATGCAATAGTCTGTGCACGAATACATACCCGGCCCGGGACTCGGTGAATAGATGCATTGAGGCATGCACGAGCGGAGTAGTGAGAAACCATATGCACATAAATCATCATCACAGGCTCAACAAAATAATCAAACGAAATCTAATTTAAAAGCTAGACAATAGTCCAATCAAGTTCCTTTCGAAAATCACTCGAGAACATATCAAGTAGCACTTTAGAAATTGTAGGTACGTGTCAAAATCGTATGACATAGCTTATGGAGATCAAGAACATAGTCGTCATTTCAGACTCAATAGAATAGTCGAAGCGAATTATTATTTCAAACCAAGACAATAAACAAAGCAAGTTTGCGCCGAATGTCACTCGGGAACATATCAAACCGAGCTTCAGAAACCATAGTTACGTATCAGAATCACATGCATAAAAATCTTCATTTCAAACTCAACAAATAAATAAGTAATCATACTCGGGGGTCGGAAAGATAGTCATCTTAAGTTCTTCAAAAAGTCGTTAGCACTGTACAAAAGAAAGTCGCGGGACCCACGGATGAGCGTCTACCCAATCCAAGCTCGCCCATGAAAATTAAAGTCATTATACGTTATGGAATCATTTACGAGCATATCGAAGCAATCCGGCTCAGTCTTTGAAAGTTACGGACATTCGTAGTTACAAAACTCTTTTGGAAACAAAACTTTTTTTTTATGCAACATTTGAAAACCAATCATACCAAGACATATAAACCATAGCTTGACCATATAAGGATGCCAACATCAAGAAGCAAATAAGCATCGTAAACATGCTCGGACTTTAAGAATAGAATTACCACGAGGCTCGTAACGTATCATAGCTTAACCACATCTAAGACATGCCAAAAGAAGGAAAGGTAAGCTTTACATACCTCGTTTGCTTCCTAAGCTAATCCAAACTCAAGTCTCGGCTTCTCAAAATCTACATAACATCAATAAATGCCAATGTCAACTATAGGTATTTAGGAGTTCATTTCCAAACTAGCACGTAATTCTACGGAAATTTGGGCAGCACTTCCCCTGTAAATGTACAACCCCGAGAATTCAACTCGGCCAAATTCAACAACAACAACACCAACAATCATTCTAGCAACATCAACAATCAATTCGGAATGCATTCGGACATTAATAATTCTTTTCCCCATATTCGGCAACTTTCCAATTGTTCATTGCAATTACATACATACAAACCAATACACAATCAAACTAACACTAATGCTCACATATTCAATTACCAATCCGAAACCATTCAAAAAATATTCAAGAACTCTTTAAACAATTCACACAATATTTCTAACAATCCAACAAATGCTCCAATTCACCCAGAAAATTGTCCCAAACTTGAGGAACCACTTCCGTAACACATTCCTAACTTCCGAATCATGATTTACACCAACAATTCACACTCTAACAATGTCATTCTCATAAGTATAGGAATTACATTAAATGCCGTAATCCTCCAAATCAACCCATAACAATTACAACATCAATCTTGAGTCATTAAAACTGTTATCGTCAACATAGAATTCACAACGACAACAACCAAAACACTAAAGAGAATTAATCCATTCTTTGTCATGTAACATGACCTATATTCGGCCACCACCACACATACATATATTGATGATTCTCATCCATTTCAACACACTACAACAATTAAACATGCTACATAGAATTAATTCATCTCTTCAACACCATATCACATGCACACGGCCACAACACAACACACGGCCACAACATCAACACCACCCTTTCATGAATTTCATTCATTTCCATATTCCACAACATACACAAACCATGCATAACATATTAAAAAAAGGATTAAAACTCACTTTTCCACTTTTGTTCTTCAACTTGGCTAGGGTTGGGAATTGCATGAACAAGGGATTTGTTTGCTCCAACAATCACTCCATGTTGTTTAGGACCTTCCAAATAGTGGAACTCTAGAAGAAAATAATTTTCCATGGTCAATTTTTTGGGCCTCAATTTTGCCCGCCTTGGCCGAACCATGGCCCTTTGTTCGTCAAAGGTTCTCTTTTTTTCTAAGTGTGGAAATGAGAAAGATAACCTCTTGGTCATCTTTTATGCTATCACATGAATTATACAAGTGTCCATGGCCCACACATGGGTTGGACCAATTAAATTTGGCCACAAAATGTGTGGGGCCCACTTCCAAGTCACATGGCCAACATGGCTATTTTCCAATAATTGCCAACTTTCCAATATTTCACTTTTAACCCCAAATTTTCCAAAATATTCCATGCCAACAAATTCATGAACAAATTATGTCTGAAGACAAAATCGAAGGTCAAAAGTCCCGACTTTGTATCCCGGAATAGTTTTGTCCCTAACTTATCATAGTTAATCCGGATTGTCCCAATGTACAAAATACGGCATATAACAGTGGGATTTGCCTAAACCAAGGTGGGATTTGCCTAAACCAGTGTGGAATTTGCCTCACTACTGGGTTTGCCCCACCATTGGGTTTGCCTACCACAAACTCGATCTTCGAAATCATATTCAATACATATATCGTATCACATCGTACTTCGTATCCCAAAGCGAGAAGATACAATAAACAAATACGAGTCATAATCGAAACGAAGTACAGAAAAGTAAATACAAGATCCAAGAATGCCAAAATGTACTTATCCACAAATGATGCACAGGGCTCTTAGAATATGGTCGCCCGCCCGTCATTGGCGCCATAACACCTCATACTCCAGAAGATTTCATATCTCCGAAACCCGACATACCGCGGTCAAAAATCCAGCGGCAATGTCGCATACCGCGGTCAAAAATCCAGCGGCAATATCACATATCTCCGAAACCCGACATACCGCGGTCAAAAATCCATTGACGATGTCGCGTACATGATCGAAAATCCCGGCAATATCACGTATCTCCGAAACCCGACCGCGGTCAAAAATCTAGCGGCAATGTCGCGTCCGCCAGATCAAAATCTAGCGGCAATATCACATCTTTGCGGTCAAAAATTCGGCGGCAATATCACATACCGCGATCAAAAATCCAGCGACGATATCACGTATACACGGTACGCGCCCTATAACCAAAGCGGCTCGGCGAACGGACATCATACTCGAATATCATATAGTGAGCACGAAACATAACCGGCCGGGACTGGGGAAAAAGGGAAAAACGAATGCCAGCAGTGGGAAAATATGCAATGCAAAAACCACAAAAACCCAAAAGGATAATCAAAAAGGTTTTTTAACAAAAAAATAGTCAAATTGGGTTTCCCGAATATCCTGGGGAAAATATCAACCGACGGGTTTGTCCGTATCAAAATCCATAA
>NW_026724814.1:0-5226 GCF_029784015.1 Lycium ferocissimum
GTGTATTATTTACCCCCCAAGAGCCCTGCTACTTAAATTAACAACAAGAAAAGTTAATCGAGTTAGTAAGAATATCGTTATATATATATGGTTGCCTTAAGTATCAGGTGACATGGTAACCTAAAGGATTTGAAATACGTGTATGAGTACGTATATGAGGTAATGTGAGTTCTCTTTTAAAGTATTTGAGATTATTAGTAATGATATAGAAGATGGACAAAAAAGATATGAATATACTTTTGCGATTGAGTTTCGTCAAAGCTTCGCCATGTTCTCTCTAGTTATGTTTAAGGTTATTGTGATTCTCCGGACCCTTTGAGACACGTGTATGGATTGTGATGTATGTATATTAGTATGTATATGTATGTATAAGAGGTTACATGAGGGTTGTAAGAGGATTAGAAGTTAAACGAATCTAAACGAAATGAATCCGAACAACTTCAGTAAAATATCGGACCAGATTTTTAGCCCATATTATTGGAGGAATATCTCCTAGTATATGAGGAGTTTTAAGGTGTTTCAGAAGCCTAAAATGAAGTTCATTGAGTCTAGTTTCCAACGCAATAAACCTCTTATCAAAATGGTATCGGGATAAGGAGTTATGGACAATGCAAGTTGGGCTGGCGGGGCAGCAAGTTGAGACCCGACCCAAACATTTGTATTTCGGCCCATGAGTATATTTCGGCTTATGAGGCCCATTAACGTTAATATATATATGGAAAATTCATTTGAGGGCTGGTCATTTTCATCTAGGAGCTTCCAAAACATTAGAGAGAGAGGGAGAGAGACTTCTTAGGGTAAGAAAGCCATTTTGATCAAAATCAGGAGCCCCGAATCCCAAAGCTCATGAAGAGAAAAGCGTTATGTGTTGCGTTGCCTTCAGTTTGAGCTAAAAATCAGCCAAAAAGAGGAGTGTTGACGTGGTTTCTGCAATACCTAAGGTAAGATTAAGGTCCCTTTTTCATTGTTAATAAGTTTAATTAGGGTTTCAACGGATTAGAACGGAGAAAATAGCGTTATAAGCTCGTTTGTTGCTTTGTTGAGATTTATGGATCGGGGGCTGTTTTTGTCACGACCCCGCCAGAGGCCGTGACGGGTACCCGATAATATCATACCGGCACCTCTTATCATGTATTCTATTCGTACTACTGAGTGGGCCATATGGACGATACAATCATATCTTATACTGCATAATCATTAATAGCATACTCGTGAACGAGTGTCGGTAGGTTTTACCAAAGATTATACAACCATAAGGGCGAGCAGACTACGAAACATTTGGTAGTACACGTACGTACGGTACCTCTAAATAAGATACATATATCCACGAGTCGGGCGGATTCCATCGTGCCCAACATGTACACAAAGTAAGTCTCTAGAGTGAGGCCTAAACTCACGGAACAAAACGGAGCGCTCCCAATGTCTTGCATGTGGAACTCCTAGGGATCGGATGCGTCTACATTTTACTATGGCATGAACGCAAAGCGTCACTTAAGAAGGGGCCGTCGTATGCAGGTATATGCGAGTATGTAAGGCATGAGTAACAACATATGGAAGGATACTGTTATATCCCGTACTTTGTACGTTGGAATATTCTAAGTTAGTTGCGATAAGTTATGGATAAGACTTTTAATTTTCGGTTTTGTTGATTTTTTTGTTTTAATGCATAAGTTGCATATTCATCTTTTTATTGGCATGGAATGTTAAGGGTAAATTTGGAATAAGAAAAATTTGGAAAGTAAAAATTTCATGAAGACTTGGGGCTAGAAGTGGAAACAAAGTTATCATTTTTCATGAAATGGCCACTTTATGGCGCGTGTGGCATATGTTGTGTTGGTGTGGTCCCTTCCACAAAATTTGGCCAAATTTGATTAGTTAAATTTTGTGAGTGGCACATGTGTACACTTTATATTTGTTAGGGGTTCTTTATATATATATATATATATATATGAGGGATGACTAGCAAACATATTGGTCATCTTTTCCAACCTAGAAATGAAGAAGCATGGAGAAAAAAGGGCCATGGTTCGGCCATGGATGAAAAAAATTGAAGACCAAAATACTTCTTCAAAAATTATTTTGTTCAAGCCTTTCAACTCCTTAGAAGGTGCGTAACAACATGGAGTAGTTGTTGGAGTGGTAAGAACAAGTGTTAGTTCAAAGCCTCGATCCTAGTAAGTGAAGAACCAAGTGGAAAAGGTATGGTTCAATCTTCTTTTTCATGTGTTGTGGATGTTTTTGTGCATGTTGTAGTATGTGGAAATGAAAGAAACTCATAAAATGTGCATGTAGAAGTGTTGGCCGTGTGTATGTAGTAGTGTGTAGGAATGAAGAATGAATTGTATTTAGCATGTTTGAATGTGTTGTAGTGTGAGGAAATGGATGAAAAATCATGGAATTTGTGTGTTGAAGGGCTGGCCGAAAATGGACTGCTTGTGTGCCAAGGAATGAACTAATTTTATTTAGTATGTTTGGGTTGTTGTGTTGTAGATTCTATGTTGTAAAATGAAGGCTTAATGGTTCAAAGTGAAGTTGAAATCATGTGGGCTGTTTTGGAACCTAATGTGATCTTAATATGGTTTCTTGTATTTTTGAGATTAATGTTGTTAAAGTATGGATTGTTAGCATGGTTTATGAATTTGGAAGAAAAGAAATGCGTTGTTGATATTTCCTTGGACTTGGAAGGTTTCGGGTTGCCTTATGTCTTGGTTGAGTTGTTTTGAATAATTTTGTGGATTGTTGGAAATGTTATTGAATCATGTTTGAATGGTTTTGGATTGGTATTTGAACGCGTGGGCAATGATGTTGGGTTGACTATATATGTCGATTTGAACATAATTGGAATGCCGTCGCATTGTGCGAAAAAAAAGGTTGTTGATGTTAAAGTGCGTTTTGAATTAATGGTTGATGTTGTTAGAATGTTTGTTGGTATTCTTTGTTGATGAATTTGGCGAGTTAAATTCTCGGGGTGTTAATTCTGAGGAAGTCTTTCCCAAATTTACTCGTAGATAAAAAGTGGTGGCATGAAATTGAATTCCTAAGTGCTTATGGCTAATGTTTGGTGTCTAATGACGTGTTGTAGATTTTGGGAAGCCGAGACTTGAGTTTGAGTTACCCTAGGAAGCAAACGAGGTATGTGAAGCTTATCCTTCTTTCCTTTTGGCATGTCTTAGATATGGTTAAGGTGTGATATGTTACGAGCCTTGGGGGTAAATCTATTCGTAAAAATCACAAACACGTTTATGATTCGTATTTGCTTTTGATGTTGGCATCCTTAATATGGTCAAGCTATGGTCCGTATGACTTTGATATGATGGGATTTGAAGTCTTGTGTATACGGTTGGTTAGAAAGGATCTTATGTCTTTTGTATGACTAAATTTCAAAAGTTGCATAAAGGTTTGTTTTCAAAAGAGTTTTGTTCCTAAACGATTTGAAAACTACGAACGCCGTAACTTTCGAAAGGGCTCGGATGGCTTTGATATTTTCGCAAATGACTTTATGACGAGTAATGACTTAAATTTTCATAGGCGAGGCCGGATTGGGTTGACTCTCGTCCATGGGTCCATGCTACTTTCTATGTTTGGTTCTAACGACACGTTTTTTGGGAAAAGTTTAATATGACTATCTTTCCGACCCCAGAGCACGATTGCTTAGTTGTTTGTTGAGTTTGAAATGAGAATTTTTATGCATATGATTTTGATACGTAACTATGATTTCAAAAATTCTATTTGATCTGTTCCCGAGTGACGTTCGGAGGAAAACTTGATTTTACTACTGTTTTGGCTTTTAAATGAGGGCTCGTTTGATCATTCTGTTGAGTCAGTAATAAGGATTTATGTGCATATGGTTTCTCGTTTTGTAAATGATGTGTTTTCTGAAGTATGATGTGTCCGGTTCACCGAGCCCCTTTTTGGTCGGGAGGCCGTGTATATATTATGGTGCTATGATGTGTCAGAGTCTGTAGAGCCCTTTCGGCGGTGCGTATATATGTTACGTTATATGTTATATGTATGGATTACCGGAATATGATGCGGTTGGTATCGGGGCGGTGGTGGGCAACCCAATGGTGGGGCAAACCCGATTGTGGGGCAAACCCGATGGTGGGGCAAACCCGATGATGAGGCAAAATTCCACATTGGTTTAGACGATCCCACGTTGTTTAAAGCAATCCCACCTTCCGGTTTAGACGAATCCCGTTGGTTTTAGGCCAATCCACGGCGGTTAATGGCATCTCATATGACAGGCCATGATGTTATGATGCGCTACGGTATGTTTGTGATTATGGTATTATTTATGGATCGGGCCGTATGTTCCTCGACATTCGGTTAATTGTCAGCTCATATGATATGTTTGATTTTCCGTATATATATGCGACAGAAAGGTTTTTCAAAAAGAAAGCGAGGCATTTTGGCATTCTGATTATCCTATTTGTTTTCTGAACCCCTTATGTATGATTTGTATGTTAGATTTGGGTACTTTGGTATTCGGGTTATTATGCTCACGTTCTGCATACACCTTACTTGTTATGACTTCGTTTTTACGTAGACTTCACCTTCTGCTTTGCATCTCGGTACATATTCCGTGCGACCCCCGCCTTCTTCGGGTTCGTTTACGTACGCGCGAGTACCCGCTGAGATGAGTAGGTGATGTTAGCGAGAAAGATGTTCCTTTGGATTGGCGAGCTCCGTTTCTCGGAAAAGTTCGAGAGTAGTGCTTTTGTATGGTATGTACGAGATGTTGGTAGAGACTTTGCGAACGGTGTCGTGTGTGATATGTCGGTTTGTAGCGGCTACGTAAGCCGACATGTATTATTATGCATTATGCTGTGATTTGTTTTGTAATCGGCTATGTAAGCGGAAATATATCGGTACGCATTATGTTACAGATTCGCTATGACTACAGATTTTATTTGATTGGAAAAGGACGAAAAGTATGATGTTCTTTGAAAATTTTCCCTCTACGTATTTTGACACGTTTTGCGGGCCCAGTATGATTATGTGTATTATGAAAGTTTGCGGGTTCGCTCGGCCCTAGGTATGGGTCGGGTGCCCATCACACCCTATCGGATTAAGGGTGTGACAGATACAAAGCATGGATAGTAATAAGACGAAAATATGGAACATATCATGAGATAAAGAGTAACCTGTACATCTGAGTGCCTTTTAGGCGGGTACTATGCAAGCTTGAGTCTTGCGGAACGTACGGCCCCGATCCATGTATATATA
>NW_026724815.1:0-5181 GCF_029784015.1 Lycium ferocissimum
CTTTTAAATTTCCCAATTTCCCCAAAACTAAAAATTTGGGGGGGATTTCCCAAAAATAGGCCCCCCCGAAATTTTCTGGCCAAATCAACCAACAACAAAAACAACAACCAACCTAGCAACATCACAAACCAATCCGAAGGTAATACAATAATAATAACTCTGTCTTTCCATCTTTCAACAACATTCATAAATTCAATTCAATGGCTTACCTTCAAGCCAACATTGATGCTTATACATTCAACTACTAACCCGAACCCATACCAATAATATTTAAAGACATTCAAGAAATCTTCATATAACATTTCAACAATCCAACAATTTCTCCAATCCACCCGAAATCGGCCTCCAAACCCGAGAACCTCACTTTAACACATTCCTTTTCAAATCATGATTTGCATCCACAATTCACATTCTAACAATGCTATTCTCATCAATATACAAATTACATTAAATATACAATCTTCAAATCAGTCCGCAACAATTACAACATCAATTTGAGTCATTAAACATTCATTTCCAACATAGAATTCATAACGACGACGACTAAAACGTTAGCGATATTAATTCATTCCTTGCCATATAATGTGACCCATTTTTCATGTCAACATACCAACATGCACACGTATGGATAATTCTAGTTCTTTTCTTCACACTACAACCATCAACATACTATATAGAACTTAATTCATCACTTAAACATAACACAACACACACACACTTCACACGGCCAACCTCATACACATGGCCTCAATTCCAACTTACTATATTTCATGAATTTCCTTCATTTTAGCATACTACAACATGCATACAACCTTTATAACACATAAAACATAATTGATTCTTACCTTTCTTATTCAACTCCCCAATTGGCCCGGGGTTTGCGATCTACACAACGGTGATTGGATGACCGAACAATGCTTCCACGCTACTTAGGGACCTCAAAATAGTGGTTTTGCATCAAACAAAATAATTTTGGAATGGCTTGAATGAAAGTTCAATTTTCTTGGTTCTTGGCCGAGAGTTGTTGTTGTTTGTTCTTCAACTTCTTGAAAATTTTCTAAGTGTTAGATGATGGAATGAGTTGGTAGTCATCTTTTAAGCCTTCACAAGACTTTCACATGTGTTCATGGCCCACTCCATGTGTTGGATCAATTAAAAATGAACACAAAATGGGTGGGCCAATCCCAAAAACTACACGGCCAAATGCATGAAAAATGCATGATTTGCAAGTTCCATAAATTCCAATTTTGGTCCCAAATTTTTCTAATTGTTCCATACCATCAAATTCATGAACAACTTAGGTCTCAAAGATAAAATACGAAGGTCAAAAGTCTCACTTTGTATCCCGGAATAGTTTTGTCCTTAACTTATCATTGTTAATCCAAATTGTCCTAATATACAAAATATGGATATAACACCCGCCATGCCCATAAGTATGCACACAAAGAATAGATACTTAAAAGTCAAATTATGGTCGTGTCTTAATGAAATGGATCCCGATTTCTAAAAGTTAGTCCCTAAGTAATGAAGCTATGGATCGAAACTACGAACTTCCGTAACTTTCGTAAAAGGCTCGGATAGCACGACGCAACGTCCACAAATAAAAGGACATCGACGAAGAATGTACCGAATGTTTGACCATAATCAACATCATTATAGAAGCATAAGGATTTGTACAACGTGAGAAATAGCATAAGGTGGGAGGTAGTAGAACCATTGTCATAAACACTTCCGCTTGCTTTTCATAGGAACCTTCCATTTTAATGCGTAGTTGTGTACATACATCCATATCCGTATCCGTATTCGTATTCGTATTTATTTTTATATTCATACGCATATTCATATTCATATATATATATATATATTCATAGCATACCGGACCATGAAGGATCGGTGTTTCACATACCCGGGACTGGCAACCGAGTCCTACGGAGGGTGGTACGGTATGTATATATACGTATAAGCCCTACCAAGGCTTAGGGTTATCCGGCCCTTAAGGGCCGGGGCAGGTGTTGTGCATGCGATACATATCATACCGGCCATATAAGCTCGGTGTTACGTAATAGTCATACATAGGCACATATACCTAAAAAACTTCAAAGGCAAGTTTTAACATCATGACTATCATCGTTTCATTGCATTCTTCCTTAGAGGATCACTTATTATATAAGGAATTTCATAGAATCGTAACATAACTAGAATCATGAGATTTAGTAGTTTTTAAAGATAGAATCATTTGGAGTGACATCATAGGCTCATGAAAGCCGAATGAGATATATGATCAAGAACCATGCCTTATTGAAAGAAGGGTTAGCCTTACATACCTTTTCATTAGATTCTATTGAACGTTACTCCTTCATGATGCTCACGTTTCTACCTTCGCTTAGTAATATATAAACATTAGAAAATCGGTAGCATTTGCATACTAGACTAAAGCTAGAGAAAATTAGTAACGAAGATCTCCTTTGTTTATACGACTTCCCCCATATCATATCTCAACTCCCAAAACATCAATATGGGATAGAATAAAATCATAATAATAGTCTTTATTCATCTACATTATCATAGGCTTATCAATTCACTTCAAATCATCCATATCAAGATGGTCATAGCACACTATTACGTTTACCCATATACAATGTCTATCCCATGTTCTTAACATCATTTATAACATAACCGTAATCACAACATATCAAGAATCATGACTCAATCCAAGTTTATTTTACCTCAAAAATGACACTATTCCCACATTCATGACCCATTTTCTATTTCCTTCTACAACCCAAGTCTTTCAACCTCTCAATACCTTAAACAACATGGAAATACCATAAAACTTACCCAGATGGTGTAGGAATGAACCTTGGGGAAACACTTCACTTGATCAAAAACCCTAGTTCCATTCCTCCACTTAGATTTCTTGTCTTGGAGCGAGACTTTAATGAAGTTTTTATTAGGCCTTGATTCACTGGTTTGATGAAGTTGATCACTAATATTTCTTGAATTCATTGTGGGAGAAGTGTGTGGAACTCTCTAGAAATCCTTGAGAGAGATGGAAAAGTGTGGAGAATGAAATGAGTGAAGTGGGATCACATTTAAGTACTTTAACTTAACTCAGGCCGTCTTTTGGGACTTCCATGGACACTCCGGTCCGTATAACATTGTAGATATGTTCGTGATATAATTGATGGTCCCGGTTTACACATCGGCAAACACCATCTGAGGACGGGTATTATACGGACCTTTTTAGAGGACCGTATAATGTTATACGTGACCGTATAAGTCTATCGTATAACCCGGCATTTTTTACCGAAATGATCTCGTTGTTCGTCGATCTCGACACCTACGGAGGTGCTTATTTGTTTAGCCGGTCATTAAAAATCTAAGGGACTTTTATAACTATTACACCTTGAAATTTCCCTTAGCATACAGGAATAGACTAACGAAGGGAATGACGTATAAGCAGGTTTTGAGGGCAAGTGAGAAATGTTATTTCTTTAATGGTCCTAATTAAGATTTCCAAAGACATTTAAGTTAAGGAAAGAAAATTTAACGATTTGGAAAGCAAGTCATATGTGAAGATGTGGATACATGATTTATGAGTATCGAGTTAATGACATTCTAATGATGCTTTGAGGAAGAGTTATAACGTCCATGAGATTGGTATCTGAGGTGTGAAACTAAGTGTTAGATGAACCTACCGTAAGTCTATGGGATCGAGGAGATCAAACGAGTCGACGAGAACAAGTCTCGAAAGTTGGGCAAACATACGGCCGGACATGCCAACTGTGCATAAAATCTACGCAACCGAGATTCAGCACAAGATGCAGCAGCCCTTGAGAAGGGACCCGCATCTATGGCTACATACGACGGAAAAACATACGGGCGCGTACGTTGGTACCTTGTTACACCTTGAAAATTCCCTTTAAGCGTATAGTGAATAGACTAATGAGGGGTACGATGTAGACAAAGTTTGGACAAGTAAGAACTAGTATGTGATGATGCTAATTAAGAATTTCAAAGGCATTAGAATTGAGGAAAGAAAGTTGTTAAGAGAAGCGAGACTTAAGTTAGTGTATCGGGCGAGAATTATGAGCATTGAGTTAATGATGTCCTAATGATGTCCCAAGAAAGAGTTATAACGTCCCTTCGAATGATATTGAAGTGTTGAACAAGTGTTAAGAAGGTTCCATAAGGATCGGAGATCAAACGAGTCGACGAAACAAAACTCGAAGAAGCTGGCAAACATACGGCCGACATATCGTCGTATGTACCCATCGGCGTATATGTCCAGCCGTAGATTTGACCCAGAATGGCATGAGGCTCGGGACCAATTATACGGTCCAACATACGGTCGCATGTTTTATACGGACCGTATGTTGGTCCGTATAATTCCATGGGTCGAATTCCATTTTATATAAGGACCATTCTCCATTTCATTTTTTTCATTTCCCTTCATTCCTCCACACCATTTAAGCCTCTAAAGTGTTCCAAGCAATTCATCCATGAGAAAACCATAGAAATCTAAGATCAACAACAAGAAAGCAAGAGAATCAAGGAAGGAAACCCATTAAAAGTCATCCAAGTCAAGAAATCCAGAGAAACTAGGGTTTTGGTGCTAAGGGTGAATCACCACTCCAAGCTTGTTCCTTCTATTGTTTAAGGTAAGTTTCATGCCTTACATGCTATTTGAAGTTTTTAAGTTGAGATTCATGGATTGTAGAAGAGCACCACAAATGGGTCATTAAATGGATGAATATTGTCATTAGTGATTAGTAGTGAAGTGAATCATGGAAATGAATATGTTGATGATATAAATGTGTTATAAATGACCTATAGAACCTGAAATGAGTATTGGATACGAAAGAATACGACGATGGATTTTTAGTCATAATTATGGGAAATTGAGGTGAATTATGAAATGCGAATCATATGAATGAATGACGATTGTTGTTAGCGATATTGTGATGATTATTATGAATGTTGGGAGTTGATATGAAATATGGCGGAAAGTAGTATAAACAAAGGACATGCTGCCCAAATTTCTATAGCTTAGAGAACATGTTTTCCCGATATATATAGCTAATGTCGATACGAATTCCTATCAAGGTATACGAGTGCAATTAAGGAGCAAGCGAGCAATAGAATAGTAAAGAGGCAAAGGTATGTGAGGTAGTCCTTTCT
>NW_026724816.1:0-4724 GCF_029784015.1 Lycium ferocissimum
TTAGCTAGTGATGGAACTAGTGTCAATCTACTTTGTAATATTTGTACCATGTCTTTCGCTTTGTTCCTTAAATTCCATTCAGTTAATGTCTTTCATATATCGCGACACCGGCCGGCCGAGAGACGGCCCACTCGAAACTCTCCCGAATAACAGGCCCCAGATCCGGGCCCTCTTGGGATAGCTCCGGTCGTTGTGACACACGTGTCCGCTAATACAATCATAGATGAGATATCATACGCATTCATATACATATACATATAATTAGTATCAACTAACCCACAAAATACTTCCAGACACTATTCAACCCTATCCAAATTCCGGAGTCGTGACGTACTTTCTGTCTCTTCGCCGGTCTAATTCACCCCGTTCTACGCGACCTCGTAAGGTTTCTGCCCATGCCACACACTCTAATTTCCCTTAAGCCACTCTAGCTTCTCATGTACTTCTTATGTCTGAATTGGTAAAACTTTCGAAAACTTCCTGCGGGTCACCCATCCTAAAATTGCTCTCACTCAAAGACGCTTAACTTTGAATTCTCGATGAAATACGATACTGTAATGCTAATATAATCGCGTCTACCTTACCACATGACCTTTAGCACATAATCTGGAGTAATTTAAAGCCTTTAATGATTTCAACACGCCCTCATAACACAATTACTATTTTAGCCCTCCTTACTCTTGTCTTACTCATACTATTACTTCTTTCTCGATATCAGCTGAACTCGCAGCTTAGTCAAATCTTATCATTACTATTGGCACGACCTTTCAAGTCATATCATAAACCCATGTCTCATTCTTTCTATTTCTGGGAAAATTTCGGCAGAATTTCCTTTATATTTCTTACTATCTCAAAACCTGTACACAGGAGATACCAACAATGCCTCACAGGGCCAACATACATATATGCATATCATATCATATCACAGCCTCACAGGGCTCCCATTACCAACAACAGCACGGAAATAATAAACTTACCTCGTGTGTCCAACTCGAACTGTACCTGTTACACTTTCTTGTTTACTTTCCCCCTTTAGTTTTCAACTTGTATTTCAACCGCAACTTCAATATCTTTCCCAACATATATCTTTCATACCTTTACTTACTTGCGTACTCTGTAACTTCCAACATCATCAATCGCTTCCTTCTATCTAAGTCATTCTTAAACGCAATCAAAAGTTAGTACCGGGAATCTCATTTCCTGTGGCTTGGCTCTATGGCACGATCTCAGACGTGAAAGAAGGTCAACAACCCCTAGATGCCCCGTAGCCTCCTGTTTATAAATGTGGCGCGCTTCACACCATAAACAGGACCCTACCGGACACGACTTTGCGGCATAACCCCTAGGACGGACACAACCGATACCAATTTGTCACACCCTTAATCCGATAGGGGTGTGATGGGCACCCGACCCTTACCTAGGGCCGAGCGAACCCGCGTACTCTCATAATACTCATAGCCATACCGGGCCCACAAAACATAACATAAGCACGGGGTGAAAATTTTTTCGGAAAACATACCCGCCTTTCATCTCTTCAAATCAAACAAAATCCGTAGCCACAACAAATCGTAATATAATGCATAATAATATATCGGCCTACATAGCCGATTACAAACCGACATATCACGCACACGACATCGTCCGCAAAGTCTCTACCAACATCTCGTATACTCACACAAACGCACTCGACTCGGCAAAGACTCCGGAGGAAATGGAGCTCGCCAATCCCGCCGGAACATCTCCTCGCTAACATCATCTACTCATCCGTGGGTACCGCGGGGCACGAAACGCAGCCCCCCGAAGAAAGGGGGTCAGTACGGAATATGTACTGAGTATGCAAAGCAGCAAGTACAGAAAACGGAGTCATAATCAAAGTAAAGTGCACCGAACGCGAGCATAATAAGCCGAATACCAAGGTACTTACATCTGCCCTCCAAATCATACATAAGCGGTATAGAAGACAAATAGAAAAAAAAAATCAGAATGTCAAAATGCTTTGCTTTTTTTTTTGAAAAATATTTCTGCTTCGTATATGCGGAAACTCAAACATACCACATGAGCTGACATTAACCAATTGCCGAGGAACGTACGGCCCAATCCCTATATAACATAATAATCATAAACGTACCGTCATATTGTCACCCATCATATCACATGTCATATTGTATCATCAGATCTTCACATATCATATTATCAAATCATCACATATCACATACCACATATACACATATACCGCGGTCAAATATCCAGCGGTCAATATCACACATACACACATACCGCGGCCAGGAACCCAGCGGTAATATCACACATACGCATACCGCGGCCAAGAATCCAGCGGTCATGTCACAGCCCGCGGTCAAGTATCCGCCGGACAATATCACACATACACATGCCGCGGCCAAGAATCCAAATGTCATGTCACGGCCCCCGCGGTCAAGTATCCAAATCGGACAATATCACACATACCGGCCCGGGACTCGGCGAAAAATGTAACAACAAAATGCACGAGCAGAATCACAAGTAACCAAATACAGTTTAAAACATTTTCAAAGACTTAATAGGTTAATCAAACGAACCATCATTTGTAAGCCAAAACAGTAGTCAAATCAGATTTCCTCCCGAATATCACTCAGGAATATATCAAACCGAACTTTCGAAACCATATTCACGTATCAAAGTCATAAATATAAAAATCCTTATTTCAAACTCAAAATATAAATAAGTAATCATACTCGGGGGTCGGAAGATAGTCGATTGGATTCTTCGAAAATAGGTCATTAGAACCAACATAGAAGGTCGCGGGACCCACGGACGAGCGTCAACCCAATCCGGCCCGCCTATGAAAATTTAAGTCATTACTCGTCATAAAGTCATTTGCGAAAGTATCAAAGCGATCCGAGCCCTTCCTTGAAAGTTAGGGCGTTCGTAGTTTCGAAATCGCTTAAGAACAAATCTCTTTTGAAAACAAAACTCTTTTGCAACCTTGAAAATTTAATCATACAAAAGTCATAAGGATCATAACTCGACCGCATTAAGGATACGAATATCAAGAAACAAATAAGAATCGTTTCCACAACATTTCAAACTCAATCATATCAAAAACATACGAACCATAGCCCGACCATGCTAAGGATACCAACATCAAAAGCAAATACGAATCACAAACATACTCGAAACTTAAGAATGGAATTACCCCGAGGCACAAATCGTGTCATACCTTAATCCCGTCTAAGACATGCCAAAAGAAAAGAAGGGTAAGCTTCACATACCTCGTCTATTCTCGAAGCTAATCCAATCTTACGTCGCGAACTTCCCAAGCTCTACAATATGCCATTAAGAATCAAATATTAGCTAAGAGCATTTAGGACCCGATTCCAAACGAATACCAAATTCCCAGTAAAATTGGGCAAAGATTTCCCCTATAAATGCACCAACCCCGAGATTTCAACTCGGCTAATTTCAACAACAACAACACCAACAACCAAACTACAACATCAACAATCAATTCAAAATGCATTTCTAACATTAGTAGCTCTTTTTACATAACTTCACAACATTCATAATATTCCGACATACTTACTTCCATCACTTACATTCAAACCAATATCAATGTTTTCATATTCTTTTGCTAATCAAGATCATTCCAACACAATTCGAAAGTATTTCATGTCCTCTTACAAATTATTTGCTAAATATACAAAAATTCCACCAAAGCCATAATTCATCCGAAACCTCCATTCTTCGACATAAATATTCATAACACGTTTTCATCTCCCAAATTCATTAGCGACAACCATAATTTGCACCTTAGCAATTCATTTTCATAATTACATAAAACTAGAATAAAATCATATAATTTCCTACAACAACTTAACAATAGATTCTCATGCCAACTTAACCATTCTTCTTTCCTTTACATCACAATACCAACGGACGAATTTATATCGCTATTTTTCCCGTTCTAATCCGTTAAAACTTTAAATAAACTTGTTAGCAATGAAAAGGAGCCTTATCCATACCTTAAGAATTCAGCCACCACGTTATCACCCTCCTCCTTGGTTGATTTTTAACTCAAATTGAAGACAACGCAGCGTACAACACTTTTCCCTTCATGGGCTTTGGGATTCGGGGCTCGGATTTTGGTCAAAATTGATTTTTCTTCTCCAAGGCTTTTTTTCTCTCTATCTCCAGAATTTTCTGGTTGTTCCAGGTCTGAAAATGAGGAGGGAAGTGCTAAAATATCACTTATATAACATGGGTCATGGGCCTAACCCGGTTGGGCCCGAGTTGGGCCTAGCCCACCGACCTTCGGACTTAAAACGTTCATATCTCCTTGTCCAGACGTCACCTTGGATCCCACGACCTATGGTTGGAAATCTAATTCAATTATCTACAACTTATATTTCTTGATATTTTTCCAAATTCCAAACTTATAATACCATTTTTGCCCCTCGAAGTCAGGTCACCCGAAAACATTTTCTTAAAAATATTCGTTTGGAGGGCTTCTACTTTGATTTGGCCCAAGGGTCCTTCGTGAGTTGTGTTTAACTTCACATATGTGATTCATATGACTTTTCGATGTTCCAAAAAATCTCGATGTGTGGGCCCCACCTCGGCTTACAAATAATCCGACGTTCAAAAATACGGGATACAACACTATCAACTTGAGTTTAAATTATGTAGCAACAACATGATTGTCAATTCAATTTTTTTTTGAGGAAGCA
>NW_026724817.1:0-5034 GCF_029784015.1 Lycium ferocissimum
CGAGGGTTGCGGGATTGCCCCTGGAGCTTTTGGTTTTCTTCGAGGGGCGCCCCGGGTTTTTTTCGGAGCTTTTTTTGGGTACTACTTTTATGTATATATTTGGACAGGCAAAGTGGGTTACTTGTAATTATATGTATCGTGTTTAGGGGCTGTAGACAAATATTGGGGTAGATGTTTCACGGTCTAGTTGTCTTTGTCACCATATGATTCCGGTACGGTTGATATTGCTACTCGTCTACATGTATGCTATTATCGCGATGTTTTTAAAGGGAAAAAAAAAAATATCGGTGTTCAAAAACCCCGTAGTAATAAGAACAAGACATATGATGGGGGGTTTTTTCCGGTACAAGTATCGGGTGCTCGTCGCGGCCCCTAGTTGGGTCGTGACAATTAAACTCTTATTTCCAACATAGAATCTACATAACAACAAAAAAAACTCTAAAAAAAAGATTGATTCATTTCTTGGAAACAGGGAAAATTATTGGCCAACGTAAAAACCCCTTCGCCGGGTTTTTTTATTCATTTCAACACCCCACAAAAACCCAAACACACTACAAGAAGTAAACCCACTTTTAACAACACACCCCTGCAGGGCCTTTCCATACTCCGGCCTCAACTTAAAATCCAAAAATTTCCATAATTTCATCCATTGAACACCAACAACACCAAAAACCCTTGTAACCCCCAAAAACAAGGTTAGAATTTACCTTTCTTCTGACCCTTCAATTTGTCCAAAGTTGGCCAAGGATGAAAACAAACGACCAACGCTTGAAACAACCCCTCCCGTTACTCAACACCTTAATTATTGGGTTTTTGGAGGAGAAAAAATTTTTTGGGAAAGGGCTTAATCTTGGTCTTGTTTTTTTTTTTCAATTTGGGCCCGAATGGTTGGTTTTTTTTTGCTCTCCAAGTTTCTTGTTTTTTCTTACTAATGAAGATGATATAAATAGTCCCTTAGTCATCCTTATTTTCAAATAAGGGCCCAAACCATGTGGCCCTTGGCCCCCAAAGGTGGCCGGGCCCCATGGCTATGATTTCTTTTTCCCCTTTTTCGATAATTGGAAGGGTTTCCCCAATTTCCCCTTTTGGTCCCGAAGTTTCTTTGATGATTCCATACCAATAACTCTACACCCTTAGTTCACATGACAAAATCGAAGGTCACACGTCTCGACTTCATATCCGGAATGGTCTTAATCCTAACTTTTCGTAGTTAAACCCCAAATTTCCCCCGTCTTTTCAAAATACGGGATGTAACCTTCAAAGCCGGGCTCGGTGAAAAGACATATCATTAAGCTTGCAAAACAGTGGTGGGGAAACATATGCATATAAGTCCGGACTCAACGGACAAATCCCATAAATAGTCATTCATTTCCCGGATGCCTCCCCCGGATTATGTCAAATCGGGGTTTTTGAGACTATTCGTACGTAGCAAATATATCATGGGGCTTAAAAAAGATTCGGAATGATCGTTCTTAAGCAAACGGAACAATACAAATGACATATCATTTCAAAAATCGGACGATACTCGTATAGGTATTTTGGTCCCCTTTGTGGGGATGGCACAATTTTTTCTTGGATCTATTTTTAGGATCATAACTCATGTGGGGGCAACTTTAAATTTCATCATATTCATTGTTCGACAACGGTACAATCTCAAAGATTCCTCAAACATGGTATGGAAAAAATTTAAATTAAGACCCTTAATAAAAAGGTCTCGGATTCTATGGGTTACCTCGGGTCAATTCGGGGCGGCGGGCATAAATTGTGGATCATAGATTTTATCGATCATTTAAAAAATCATTTGGGACAACCCCGGAGTCCTTTGGGGAAGGGTTTTTTCGTACTATAATTCTTTTTGGGCGACGATTTGTGAAAAAACTTTTTTAAAAACCCCTTTTGGAACGATTTGACCCCCTTTTTAAACCCAGATTTGGGGCCCGAAGTGCAACCAAGGCTCCTCTCAAGCCTATTACCCCCGGACATGCCAAAGAAGAATAGGAAAGGTTTTCCACAAGGATCCCCTTACGCTTGTCAAATCCCCTTTTCCCGTTTCGCCCAAGCAAATGGTATCTTTCCGGTTACTATTCATGGAAATTCCATTTCACTCTTGGGTTTCTATTTGGCTCCCGAAATTTGGACACTTCCCCTATAAATATGACCCCCAAAGAGATTAAACTCGGCTCAAAAACAAAAGACAACCCAACAACATCAATAATCACGATGAAAAAAACCCCTCATAAATAGTTTTTAACCCTTTTCCATAAAGCAAAAAACTTCCAAACTAACTTCACATTTTCAAACTAACGTCGATTTTCCCAAAAATATTCATTTACTCATTCAAGACTACTACAACATAATTCGGAGGCACATTTTTTTTTTCCCCAAATATACATAAGGTATACAAATTACAATTTTTCCCAAAATTCATAACCCATTCAAAACCCCCAAATTTCAACAAAAATATTCACGACATATTTTTATCCAAATTTGTTTTATAACAACCCCCATATACATCTTACAACTTCATTCTTCCCAATTCCCAAACATAATAAAATCATATACTTTCCGACAACAACAGCGACAAATTTTTCATATTAACTTAAGCCATTATTCTTCCATCTTTACAAGGCCTTAACGACACAATTAACATAACAAACAAAATTAATTATATTCCAACATCAACATGATACCACACGGCCATATTTTTTCCAACTTTCAAATTCATTCCCAAATTTCATTTCCAACATGAATTTCCATCTAACCCCAACTAGAACCCCAATACAAAATTCAACTAATCATAACCATACAACATGCACACCCCCGGGGCCATACACCCCCCTACACACACCCCCTTTCCCAAAATGGGCACCCTTCCCAAATTTTTATTCAATTTCACATATCCTTCCCCTTTTATACATCCCTTTCCCTAACATCATAAAAACATGAAATCCTTACCTTTCCAATAAATTCTTCTTGCCAAAAAAAACACTTTCTTGAAGATAATTATGCCACTTTGTAGAGAATCTTGAGCTTGACAAGAATCCAAGAAAATTATAATTCTTGAATCAAGGTTGAAGACTTAGGGAAATTTTTTTCCTCTTTTTTTTTTTTCTCTTTCTCTGGATTTTCCCTCTCTTCCTTTTTCTTGATTTGCTTTTGTTTTTTTTTTCTTGAAAAAAATTTTAGACAAAAAATTGCATATATAATTGCCCCCCTTAAGTCACTGCATGGCATATGACTACTTTTATGGGTTGGGCCAAGCCATGTTGGGCCGGGCCCTTTTCCCCCTATTTGGGGTTCCCAAATTTTTATTTTTTTTTTAGCCCTTAAAAATCTCTTTTTTAATTCCCAAATAAATTTCCAAAATTCCAATTTTCCCTTAGGCCTTCTCCCCCGGGGGTTTTTTCCCTTCGAATTTTCTTGGGGCATACACATACTAAAAAATTTTAAACATAGCCTCCTTTCTCATAATTCACAATTATTTTGAAATTTTTCCCATTTCAAAAAAGGCGGGGTGTAACAAAGTACCCTAACTTGACCATATTAAGAAAAGCAAGTCTGCGGGGGGAATAAAAAAATCGTATCAAGCTCGGTTTGTAAAGTGGGTTTCCCGGTTGTATCCTCTTCTTAACACTAGGACATGCCAAAAAAAACGAAAGATTAGGCTTCCTACCTGGGGGGTCTCAAACTAAAATCCCCTCGGAAATCTCGGCATCCAAAGGAAACTACATCGCCCCAAAAGATATCAAACATTTAGTTATAGGCTTTAGGCATTCAATTCCAAATGAACACCAAATTCTACGGGAAAATTTTGGGGGGCATTTCCCCATAAATACAACACCCGGAATTTAATGGCCAAAAATTTAACAACAACAATACCAAGAACCAAACTACAACATCAATAATCAATTCAAATTGCATTCTAACATCACCCCTCTTTTCCAAAGGGTTAACGCTTCATTATATTAACCAACTACTTATATTCAAACCAATATAAACCCCTCATACACTCGTTACTAATGAAACCTTTAAAACAATATTAAAGAACCCTTTAGACAATTCCACAATTTTTCCAAACAACCCAACTAAAGTTCCATCTCACCCGAAAATCGCCCAAAACCCCCGGGGAACACCCCCCAATTCCTTTCCCCCCCAAATTCGGGAATTACCCCCCAACAATCCACACCTTAACAATGTCTTTCCATAAATAAAAAAATTCCCCTTTCGTATTAAATTAAACGTCCCCATTAACTCCAAACTTCAACTTAGATCTTTTGAATCCTTATTATCAACATAGAATTCACTACGACAACAATCCTTTTCCCTAAATTGATCCATTCTTTTCATACTTTGGGGCCCATTCCGGAAACCAACACCACTTTAAAAGGGGGTTCTCATCCCTTCCCTTTAAAACCTTACAACAACCAAACATGCTAGCTAAGATTAATTCATAATTTAAACACCCAAAGTCACATGTACACGGCCCATATACCCCTGCACACGGCCTCAAATTCACATGCAAGTTTTTTATGAATTTCATCCCTTTTAGCATACTACAACACCATAAACCATTCATAACACATAAAAACAAGATTAAAAAATCACCCCTTTTTTAAACTTTAAAATTACCTAAGGTTGGCAAAGGGTGAAAACGAGTAATCTATTGGTCCCCAAAAACACTCCCCCGTTAATAAGCACCCCCCAAATTTGTAGGTTTCTTGAAAAAACAATTTTTTTGATGGTCAAATCTTGGCCTCAATTTTTTTAGCTATGGCCGTGGTTGGGTTCTCTCTTTCTCAAAGTTTCTTGATTTTTCTCGAAGTGAGGAAGATGAGGAATAAGATGACTTATATCCAAATTTTTATATAATGGCCATCCCCGGGCCCTTGCACCCCGACCCGTGGGCCAGGGCCCGGCCTTCTTTGGGGCCCTTTAACGGGACTCTCGATAAGTCTCATATTTTGCTTAAACTCGGGCATTCATTCCCATTTTTAAACAAAAATGAAAAAAAAAACTTTTTCTTAAACGGTCGCG
>NW_026724818.1:0-4745 GCF_029784015.1 Lycium ferocissimum
TTAAAAAAGGGAAAAAAAAAACCTTTTTTTTTTTTAAAAGGGGACAAAAAAAAAACCCCCAAAAAAATTTAAAATTTTTTTTAAAAAAAAAATTTTTTTTTTTCAACGGTTTTTTGGGGGGAAAGGGGGAAAACTTTTCTTTATTTGGGGAAAATAAAACCCCCAATTAAAGGTTTTGGGGAAAATTTTTTTCCCCTTTTTTTAAAAAAAAAATTTCCCCCAATTTTTTTAAAAAAAAAAAAAAAGGGTTTTTAAAAAATTTTTTTTGGAACCCAAAACCAATAAAAGGGGAAAAAATTTAATTTTTTTTCCCCCGGGTTTTTTTTTTTTCCGTTTTTTTTTTTCCCAAAAACCCCAAAAAAATTTTAAAAATTTTAAAAAAAAAAAATTTTAAAAGGAAAAAATTTTTTTAAAAAAAAAAAATTTTTTTTTTTTTTTAAATTTTTGGGGTTTTTTTTTAAAAAAAAACCAAAAAATTTTTTAAAAAAAAAAAAAAAATTTTAAAAAGAAAAAAAAAAAAAAAATTTTAAAAAAAAAAGGGGGAAAATTTTTTTTAAAAAAAAAAAAACCCCCCCCAAAATTGGGAAAAATAAAAATTTTTTAAAAAAAAAAAAATTTTTTTTTTATTTTAAATAAAAAATTTTAAAATTTTTCCCAAAAAAAAAAAAAGGGGAAATTGGGGGGGAAAGAAAAAAGGGGGTTTTAAAAATTTTTTTTCCCTTTTTTAAAAAAAAGGGGGTTTTTTTTGGGGGGTTTTTTTTCTTTTTAAAAAAAAGGGGTTTTTTTAAAAAAAAAAATTTTTAAAAAAAAAAAGAAAGGGGAAAAAAAAATTCCTTTTAAAAAGGGGGGAAAATTTTTTAAAAAAATTTTTTTTTTTTTTTTTATTCCCAAAAAAACGGAAATTAAAAAAAAAACCCAACAAAAAATTAAAAAATAAAAAAAAATAAAAAAAAATTTTTTTTAAAAAAAATTTTTTGGAAACCCCAAAATTTTTTTTTTTTAAAAAAAAAACCCCATTTGGCCCTTTTTTGGTTTAAATTTTAAACCCCGGGGGAAAAAAGGGGGGGGAAAAATTTTTTTTTAAAAAAAATTTTTCCCCTTTTTTTTTAAAAAAACCCCCAAAAAAAAAACCCCTTTTTTAAAAAAATTTTTTTTAAAAAAATTTTTAAAAAATTTTTTTCCCGCGCCTTTTTGGGTTAAACCCCCCAAAAATTTTTTTTTAATTTTTTTAAAAAAAAATTAAAATTTTTTTTTTTAAAAATTTTTTTAAAAAAAAAATTTTTTTTTAAAAAAGGCCCCAAAAAAAAGGGGTTTTTTTTTTTTTTTTTTTGAAAAACCCTTTTTTCCCCAAAAAAAAATTTTAAAAAAAAAATTTTTTTTAAAAATTTCCCCAAAAAAATTTTTTTTAAAAAATTTTTCGGGGAAAAAAAAAATTTTTTTTTTTCCTTTTTAAAAAAGGGGGGTTTTTTTAAAAAAACCCCCCTTTTTTTTTTTTTTTTTTTTTTAAAAAAAAAAAAAGGGTTTTTCCTTTTAAAAAAAATTTTTTTTAAAAAAAACCCAAAAAAAAATTTAAAACCCAATTCCCCCTTTAAAAATTTGGAAATTTTTTTTAAAAAAAAAATTTTTAACCTTTTAAAATAAGGGAAAGTTTAAAAATTTGTTTTTTTTTTCTTTTTAAAAAAAAATTTTTTTTTTTTTAATTAAAAAAAAATTTTAAAAAAAAAATTTTTAAAAAAAAGGGGAAAAACTTTTTTAATTTGGGGGTTTTTTTAAAAAAAATTTAAAAATTTTTGTTAAAATTTTTAATTTTAAATTTTTTAAAAAAAGGGGTTTTGGGAAAAAAAAAAAACCCCCCCCCCAAAAAATTTTTTTTAAAACCCAAAAAGGGGTTTTAAAAGGGGGCCAAAAATTAAAGAACCCCCTAATTTTTCCCTTAAAATTTGATAATACACAACATATAGCTAGTTTAACGGAACCAATTGATTTTTGTATTGGATTACAAATAGAGAGAAATCGTGGATATCTTATAAAAACGCCACAAAACTTTCAAGATGGAAGTTATCCTATAGATGCTGTATTCATGCCTGTTCGAAACGCGAATCATAGTATTCATTCTTATGGGAATGGGAATGAAAAACAAGAGATTCTTTTTCTAGAAATATGGACAAATGGAAGTTTAACTCCTAAAGAAGCACTTCATGAAGCCTCCCGGAATTTGATTAATTTATTTATTCCTTTTCTACATGGAAGAGAACTTATATTTACAGGACAATCAACACACGGTTCCTTTATCCCCTTTTACCTTTCATGATAAATTGGCTAAACTCATAAAAAACAAAAAATAGCATTGAAATCGATTTTTATTGACCAATCAGAATTGCCTTCCAGGATCTATAATTGCCTCAAAATGTCCAATATATATACATTATTGGACCTTTTGAATAACAGCCAAGAGATCTTATGAAAATTGAACATTTTCATAGCGAAGATATAAAACAGATATTGGGCATTTTAGAAAATATTTCGTAATTGATTTAGCAAAAAAAATAAGTTTTAAATCTATTGACTTACTTAGTGAAAATAGATTTAAAATCTTTAGCACAATTAATATATCATATCATATATTCGAAATAAATTCAGAATTAAATTGAATAGATGTATCTAGGGAGAATTCGCTTTGGGCAAACTATTCCCTAGATACGCATGTCGTGTTATTTCACAATTGAATCAATTAAAAAATTTAAAAGACCTAAAGTTAGGGATTTATCAATAGGTAATGTTGCACCAATGCCCAACCAAAGGGCGACTGCGGTACCAATCAAAAAGACAGTCGTCGCTACTGGACGGCGAATGGATTGGAATTTATTAACATTCTCTAAAAAAGGTACTGTTAATAATCCCGCAGGTACTGAAACCATTAAAAGAACCCCCAATAATTTATTGGGCACTGTACGAAGTATTTGAAATACAGGAAAGAAATACCATTCAGGTAATATTTCCAAAGGGGTTGCAATGGATCGCCGGTTCAATCATTGATGGTTCTAAAACGGCTAAACCTACATTACATGCAATAGTACCTAGAATTACTACTGGAAAAAATATATAAAAGATCATTGGGCCATGCGGGCTCTCCATAATAATTATGACCCATACCTTAGCCAATTTAGCTCTTAATACAGGATCATTCAAGTCAGTTTTTTTGTTATTGGGATAGGTGAATTCTTATAGATCCATCCCCGAGGGAACTGGACATGATAATTTTTAATCATCCAGCTCGAGCAAGAATAAAAAGAACCAAACGAATCCATATATCCATATAAAATTTATATATGGTACCTGTATTTACACATACACATATATAATATAGGAATGGTTCAATGTAAGAAAATTTGACTGAATTCTTTTTACGGAGTTGCAACTATCCATTACAAAACAAAGAATTCTGTTCTTACAAGTAAATACTCAAGACCCAAGTAGGTTTACAAATTAGATCATGATATAATCAAGTGCTTTCTGGGTCGTCCAGACCTTCTAATTGGTATTTATCTCCAAAATGTTTGAGATACACACAAGGTTTGCTTGTTACTAATATAGTCTAGCCTTCTCTTCTTCTTTAGATCCCTTGTTTCACTCGATAGTAGTATTGATCGTGTCAATGCAGAGGAAATGAATACATTTACATACTATTAAATCTTATAAGTGAACTAGATAAAGCGGAATCAAGATCCTGCTCTATCTAGTTCACTTATACTGGATCTGCTGAGCCTGCTCATGTACAACATGTGATTCGGACCTGATCATAGAAAAGATTCTCTTCAAGTGAACCAGCCTATCCCCTGTATGGGGCTTACACAGTGGTTGGAACAAAAGCACATTACTATCGGTTGTGAATTCCCATGTATATGGTGCATATATCTACACAGACTAATCAATAGTTCAAGTCACACACTCCCATAATCCATTTTCTCTTCATAGAATTCCCTTCAATCCCCCGTTTAGTTGACATGAATAATTAAAGGGAAATATCCAAATCCATGTCTTATTATTTTCAATAATCCATACTTGTAGCAATGAAATACTATATATTCCTCCACCAAGTGATAAATGATTGATTACAAATATTTAGGATATATTTTTCTTTGCTCTATAAAGGCCCAGAAATACCTTGTTTACGTATCATTGAAAGTATTAACATAAATACGGCAGTAAGAAGTGCAATACAAAAGTGTGTAAACTATAAAAACGAGTCAAAGTGGATTGTCTCATTAACTAGCGCTTCCGCGCAATAATTCGACCAAAGGTGATCCTATTACAGGAATAGCGTCAGGGACACCTGTTACTATTTTCACTGCCCAATAACCAATTTGGTCCCGAGGTAAGGAATAACCAGTTACGCCAAAAGATGCGGTTAATACAGCTAGAACCACACCTGTAACCCAAGTCAATTCGCGAGGTTTTTTAAATCCGCCGGTGAGATACAACACGAAATACATGCAGGATCATCATTAGGACCATCATACTTGCCGACCATCGATGAACTGGATCGGATTAACCAACCAAAGTTGGCTTCAGTCATGTATTGAACAGAAGCAAAAGCCTCAGTAACGGTCGGACGATAAAAAGTCATAGCAAACCCAGTAGCTACTTGTACTAAAAAACAAGTAAGGAATTCCCAAAAAATAAAATATATTGACGTGGGGGAGGAACGTATTTACTAGTTATATCATCCGGGAATTGCTTGAATC
>NW_026724819.1:0-70240 GCF_029784015.1 Lycium ferocissimum
TTGGTGACCCGCCGGTCTAGGATACCGATTCTCGCTACTTTGAGCGCTCCTAATTACTTTTATAAACATAGCCCTTATATATATATATATATATATATATATATATATATATATATATATATATATACATATACATACACATATACATGAGGACCATGGGACCATAATACCCACACATGCGTATCTACGAGCCTCTACTAGAGTACTAGACATATGGACGGGACAGGACCCCGTCGTGCCCAAAATATGAATATAGACATATATGTACCAAAAGAAAAACCAATAGCACCTCCGGAAGAGTGGGGTGCTCTCAATCAGCTGATAGCTCCTACGGATCCGCACCGTCTCCCTGCCTACCTGTGGGCATGAACACAGCGTCCAAAGAAAACGGACGTCAGTACGAACATTGTACTGAGTATGTAAGGCAGGAATGAAATAAGCATAATAAGAATATCATAAGTCATGAGATGAGGATACAACCTGTGTACTCTTTTAAGCGTAGATACATTTCATATACATACATCATACATAAGTATATCATGTGCATTATCATAGCGTATGCCTTATCATATCACATATACATCATCATGCCATACATGCATCATCACATCAATCATACATCATCATGTCGTTAACCCGCGTCCGGTAACCATCATATGCCGCCCACTAGTGGTGATCATGTCCGGCCTTCTAGGCGCGGTGGAATCATAGCGACATGCCCGCCGTTAGGCGGTGAATCATAGTCCGCCGTAGCGGTGATTATGTCCGGGCGCGGTGGAATCATAAAGCCCGCCGTGACATGTCCGGCCAATTAGGCGCGGTGGAATCACATCATCATACATAGCATGCATTTATCATCGTACGTCATACATCATCATAGACTCATCACTCTCATTCACTTCATGGACATATCATGATTCTATCATAAGTTAACATCGTTATACATATATCATCAATTTATACCTTAGGACTTGAAAGCAACTATAATGTGTCGGGGTGACGTAAGGTCGTGGACCCCCGACTACGTTATGGAGTAGTCGTAGTCATTATGTCTCACCTTGGAGGAACTACATCTTAAGGTGAGTGTACGTGAGGAAGACATTAATGGATCATAGTCAACATCATTAGCTTTATAGGCACATCCTATCGTAATCTCTAGAATCTTTGGGTTTAAGCTTAGCATTATTATCTTCGTATTCATGGCGCATTTCTTATCTCATATGACCATTCATGAACATAGGCCTTTAGCCCTTTTGGAACGTAGGAAATTCACGAAGAGGAAGGAAAATCATGCATAAGATTCATGCCTTAGAAAGAAGGGTTAAGCCTCACATACCTTTGTCGCTTAACTATTCTATCGCTTGCTCGTTCTCCTTTAATGCTTGCGTCTTTACCTTCAAGAGAGTTCGTATTGTCATTAGCTAGTAATTACAAGAACGTGCTTCTTAAGGCTAAAGAAAATTGGGCAGCGTTTCCTTTGTTTATACTACTTTCCGCCATATTCCATATCAACTCCCAACATTCATAACAACAATCACAATATCGCTAGCAACAATCGTCATTCATTTACATTATTCACATTTCACAATTTCATCCCAATTCTCAAAAATTATGACCAAAGTCTATTATCGCGTACTTTCACATACAATACTTATTTCATGTTCTAAATATCATTTATAACGCATTTATAATCTCAACGTAACCATTTTCATGATTCACTCCAACTACTATTCCACAATGACATTATTCACCCATTTAAGACCCATTTTCTATACTCTTCTACCATCCATGTGTTTCAACTTATTAATACTTCAAACAACATAGAAAGATCATAAAACTTACCTTAAATGATAGAGGAATAAGCCTTGGATGACAATTCACCTTTTCCACCAAAACCCTATTTTTCCTTTCTTGAGATTTCTTGAGTTGAATGACTTTAATGAGGTTTCCTTCACTTGATTCACTTGATTTCTTGTTGTTGATCCTTGATTCCCTTTGTTTTCTTATGGATGAAATATAGAGAAGGTTCTAGAGGTCTTGAGAGATGAAGAAGGTTGATGGAAATGAAATAAATGAAGTGGGATCACATTTAAAGACTTGGAACAATTTCAGTCGGCGGGACTTCCACGGACTGTTCCACGGTCCGTGGAACCCAGTGTTGGCCGTGGAACTGGTCGTGGTTCATGACCAGCCAGCCATCTTCTCTGCTGGCTGTTCCACGGACACATCCACGGTCCGTGGATCATGATGCTGTCCGTGGAACATGGTCGTGGAACTCACAGTTCCACCGGAATTGTTCCCGTCGTTTCGTTTGATCTCCAATCCTTATGGAACCTTCTTAGCACTTGTTTATCACTTCATTATTAATCTAGGGGACGTTATAACTCTTCTCCAAAACATCCTTAAGGCATCATTAACTCAATACTCATAATTTTGCCCGACACACTCAACTTATAACTCGCTTTCTTAACAACTTTCTTTCTTCAATCCGAATGTCTTTGGAAATCTTAATTAGGACTATCAATTACTATTTCTTGCTTATCCAAACCTCGTATTCATCATGCCCTTCGTGAGTCTATTCACTTGTACGCTAAGGGGAAATTTTCGAGGTGTAACATTCTTCCCCCCTTTTGGAACATTCGTCCTCGAATGTTAAATCATTAGGAATTCTAGAAAAATTTCGCCAGAGTTTCCCCTGTAATATGGCACTACCATCCTGTCACAACAACCCATAATATCATTGCCTCACAGGGCCACAACACAATAGCAATATAGATTGGCCACACACGACCCATATACATAAAAGAAAAGCATACATACCTCATAATCTCGATGTTTCATCATAGATCTCTTCCGGGGGCTGAAATAAATGCGGATATGTGGATTTCATCTTCTCTTCCGCTTCCCAAGTCATCTCTTCCCGATTGTTATTTCGCCATAAGACCTTAACTGAAGCTACTTCCTTATTTCGAAGTTTCCGTACTTGCCTGTCTAATATGGCAATAGGCACTTCTTCATAGGTTAGCTTTTCTGTAATCTGAACATCATCTACTGGCACAATCTTTGTGGGATCTCCAACACATTTGCGGAGCATTGAAACATGGAATACTGGATGAACTAATTCAAGCTCTGAAGGCAAGTCTAATTCATACGCTACTTGACCCACCTTGCGGATGATTTTATAGGGTCCAATATATCGAGGACTTAACTTTCCTTTCTTACCAAATCTCATTACCCCTTTCATTGGTGACACTTTTAGAAACACCCAATCATTAACTTGAAATTCTAAATCTCGCCGGCGGTTGTCCGCATAAGACTTTTGGCGACTTTGGGCTATCAATAATCGATCTCGATCATCTTGACTTTTCTACCGCTTGTTGAATCAACTCGGGGCCTATTAATTGCACTTCTCCGACATCAAACCATCCAATTGGAGATCTACACTTCCTTCCATATAAAGCTTCATACGGAGCCATTTGGATACTGGAATGATAGCTATTATTATAGGCAAATTCGATTAGGGGTAAGTGGTCATCCCAACTACCACCAAAATCTAAAACACATGCCCTTAGCATATCCTCCAAGGTCTGTATAGTACGCTCGGCTTGCCCGTCCGTCTGCGGATGAAATGCCGTGCTAAGCGTTACTTGAGTACCTAGACCTTCTTGAAATGATTTTCAGAACTTAGCTGTAAACTGTGCTCCTCTGTCTGTGATAATGGATATTGGAATACCATGAAATCTCACAATTTCCTTGATATACAACCTCGCATAATCTTCTCTGCTGAGTATGTAGTTCTAACTGGAAGAAAATGAGCCGCTTTCGTCAATCTATCCACTATCACCCATATAGAATCATACTTTCCTCGGGAACGGGGCAATCCTACAATAAAATCCATATTGATCACTTCCCATTTCCACGTAGGAATTTCTATTGCTTGCAATAATCCCCCTGGCTTTTGATGTTCTATCTTCACTTGTTGGCAATTTGGACATTGTGCTACAAATTCTGCTATGTCTCTTTTCATGCCATCCCACCAATACATCAATTTAAGATCATGATACATTTTCGTTGCTCCTGGATGAATGGAATACTGAGAATAATGAGCTTCTTCTAAGATTCGGTGGCGTAATTCTGCAACATTTGGAACACATAGCCTGCCTCGGTATCTAAGAACTCCTTCTATGGAAATTTCAAATGGGGACTTCTCTTTTGCATGACATACATCTCTATAATGGCTCAATTGAGGATCTTCATATTGTCGCTCTTTTACTTCCGCATTCAAGGAAGAAACTGTGGGATTACTAATACTAACTCCTGCATCACCTGAATCAATTATACGCACTCCAAGATTAGCTAGTTGATGGAGTTCATGAATCATTTCTTTCTTTTCCGAGGGGACTTCACATAAGCTACCCATTGATCGGCGGCTAAGCGCATCGGCTACTACATTTGCTTTTCCGGGGTGGTATAAGATATTCACATCATAATCCTTCAATAATTCTAACCACCGCCTTTGCCGCAGATTCAACTCCTTTTGTTTGAAAATATATTGAAGACTCTTGTGATCTGTATAGATATCAACATGCACGCCATACAAGTAATGTCTCCACATTTTTAATGCATGAATAACTGCGGCCAATTCAAGATCATGAGTTGGGTAGTTCTTTTCATGTTTTCGCATAGCTGTCTCGAAGCATAAGCAATGACTTTTCCATGCTGCATTAATACACATCCTAACCCAACACCGGAAGCATCACAATACACAACATAGCCATCCGGCCCTTCTGGAAGTGTTAAAACCGGAGCTGAGGTTAATCTGTCTTTCAACTCTTGGAAGCTACGCTCACAAGCATCATTCCACTGAAATTTTACTGACTTCTGGGTTAGCTTCGTCAATGGGGCTGAAATAGATGAAAAGCCCTCTACGAATCTTCTATAATAACCTGCCAATCCCAGAAAACTACGAACTTCTGTAGGCGTCGTAGGCCTTGGCCAAGTCTTTACAACTTCAATTTTCTGAGTGTCAACTCTAATGCCATCATCTGAAATAACATGGCCCAAGAATGTCACAGAATTTAGCCAAAACTCGCACTTTGAAAATTTTGCATACAACTCCCGAGTTCGGAGAATTCCAAGAACAATACGTAAATGATCGCATGTTCTGATTCGTGCGAGAATACACCGAATATCATCGATGAAGACTATCACGAACAGATCCAAGAGAGGCCTGAATACATTATTCATTAAATTCATGAACACCGCCAGAGCATTAGTTAGCCCAAACGACATCACTCGAAATTCATAATGGCCATATCTTGTTCTGAAAGCTGTCTTGGGAATATCTTCTTCTCTGACTCTCACTTGATGATAACCCGACCTCAAATCTATTTTGAAAACCACTTGGCACCCTGTAGCTGATCAAATAAATCATCAATTCTTGGAAGAGGATACTTGTTCTTTATCGTCACTTTATTCAACTGTCTATAATCAATACACATTCGTAGGGAGCCATCTTTCTTTCTCACAAATAAGACTGGTGCTCCCCACGGTGATGAACTGGGTCTAATAAACCCTTTCTCGAGCAAATCTTTCAACTGTGCCTTTAACTCTTTCAATTCTGCCGGAGCCATTCGATAAGGAGGGATAGAAATAGGCTTAGTGTCCGGCAACACATCAATGGCGAACTCAATTTCTCTTTCTGGAGGAAGGCCTGGAAGTTCATCTGGAAATACATCCGGGAATTCATTCACTACCGGAACAGATTGGAATGTTGGTGACTTTGCTTCCGTATCATGAACTCGGACTAGGTGATAAATATAGCCCTTAGCTATCATCTTTCTTGCCTTAAGGTAGGAAATAAACCTACCCCTTGGAGTTGCCGTATTACCTTTCCATTCAAGTATGGGCTCTCCCGAAAATTGAAATCGAACTACTTTCAATCGACAATCAACATTAGCATAGCATGAGGCCAACCAATCCATACCCATAATCACATCAAAATCGAGCATTTCCAGCTCAACTAAATCAGCTTTGGTTTGACGATCACATACCACAATTATACATTCTTTATACACTTGTTTAGCTATCACGGGATCACCAACCGGAGTAGACACCTCAAAAGGTTTAATTGGCTCGGGTTTCACCCCAATACGATTAGCAACATAGGGAGTAATATAAGATAACGTAGATCCCGGATCTATCAATGCATACACATCATGAGAAAACACAGACAATGTACCTGTAACCACATCTGGGGACGACTCGAGATCCTGCCGTCCGGCTAAAGCATATAAGCGGGGCTGTGTGGCACCTGAAGTAGATGCTCCCCCTCGGCCTCTACCTCGGCCTGCTGGAATCTGGGGAGTCTGCCCTGTAGGACGTACTGAAGAGGAACCTGCTACTGATCCTGTGGGCTGAACCCCACCTCTGCCATATCTCGAAGGACAATCTCGCATCAAGTGTCCAGTCTGTCCACAAATATAACAAGCATCTGTGCCCTGGCGACATGGCCCTGAGTGCAATTTTCGCACCGATCGCATCGGGAACCGGTGGTCTCCCCCGACCGTAATCTCCCCCAAACCGAGAACCCGGGGCCCTCGAACTCGGCCCCGTCCCGAACGGAAAGAGCGATCAAATCTTCTGCCTGTAAACCGGGGAGGCGCACTAGTCACCGACTGGCCTGAGTGTCTGGAATGTGACTGCCTTGATCCCCCTCTGTAATCACCTCCTGTGCCCATAGGTCTAGCCCTTTTGCTTTGCCCTCTATCAACATCACGATCACCCTTTTGCGGAGGTTGTTGCCCTTCTAGATTTTGGGCATGGGCTTGAATTCGGGAAATGTCCATTCCATCTTGCAATGAAGCCGTTAAGCAATCTTTAAACAAATGTGGCCCTAAGCCACTCACAAATCTGTGCACCCGATCTCCCATATCGGCCACCATTGTCGGAGCATACCTAGCCAAGGAATTAAATTGAAGGCTATACTCCCGGGCGCTCATATTCCCTTGCTTCAAATTTAGAAATCTATCCGCTCTAGCTCGGCGGACCTCGGGTGGCAAGTAATGGCGGATGAAAGCGTCTACAAATTCTTGCCAAACGGGAGGAGGCGCATTTTCTTTTCTTGACGCTATCCAATTATTGTACCATAGAACCGCCACATCTCGGAGTCTATATGATGCCAACTCCACTGATTCGGTCTCGAAAGCATGAATAATCCGCAACGTTCTCAACATTTCATCAATAAAGCCTTGCGGATCTTCTTCCGGCTTTGACCCAAAGAATTTCGGAGGATTTAAACTCATGAAGTCTCGGGCTCTAGTACTAGCTGAACGATCACTTGGGCCCGCATTTTGCCGTTGTGCCTGAGCGGCAACCAACTGTGTCAATAAATTAATAGCCTCGGTCACTTGTTGACCCGAAGTAGCCGGTGGAGGAACTGGAGGCATAGGAGCTGGAGCTGAAGCCCCTTCTTGCTCTTCCGTAATAGGCGGAGTAGTGGAGGCATTAGATGGAGCCTCATGGTGTGACTCACCCTCATCTATATTCATAGGCGGCTCTCTTTCTGCCCGCCTTCTCGTCATAGGCTTGCCCTTCTGGGCGGCTTTAGCTTTTCCTTTTGGCGGCATTTCTGAAATCACAACATACTTATTAGGGAGGATTAAATCTTATACACGGCTCTATCGCACGATCTCATAAGAAGAAAGATGGTCATTTTTCCTAAATGCCCTGTAGCCTCTTGTTTATTAGCGTGGCGCGCAACACACCATAAACAAGACTCTACTAGACACGGCTCGTAGACACTTCCTAGGACCGAACCGCTCGATACCACTTCGTCACGACCCGAACTACGGGCCATGACGGGTATCCGGGCTAACCACCGAACACCACTCATTTACTTACTTATATGCTCTCATTCATAATATATATCATAATCATAGAAATATATCATCATTTGAAACATAATTACTTTTATAAACATAAGCCCTTCGGCTATCAAAATATATATATATATATATATATATATATATATATATATATATATATATATACATGACCATGGGACCATAATACCCACACATGCGTATCTACGAGCCTCTACTAGAGTACTAGACATATGGACGGGACAGACCCCGTCGTGCCCAAATATAATATATATATATATGTACCAAAAGAATAACCAATGGCACCTCCGGAAGATGGAGTGCTCTCAAATCAGTTACTAGCTCCTATGGATCTGCACCGTTTCCCTGCCTACCTGTGGGCATGAACACAGCGTCCAATGAAAACGGACGTCAATACGAACATTGTACTGAGTATGTAAGGCAGGAATGAAATAAGCATAATAAGAATATCGTAAGTCATGAGATGAGGATACAACCTGTGTACTCTATCAAGCGTAGGTACATTTCATATACATACATCATACATAAGTATATCATGTGCATTATCATAGTTTATGCCTTATCATATCACATATACATCATCATGCCATACATGCATCATCACATCAATCATACATCATCATGTCGTTAACCCGCGTCCGGGTAACCATCATATGCCGCCCACTAGTGGTGATCGTGTCCGGCCCTCTAGGCGCAGTGGAATCATAGCAGCCCGCCGTAGCGGTGACATGTCCGGCCAATTAGGCGCGGTGGAATCATACGTGGTGCCGCCGTAGCGGTGACATGTCCCGGCCAATTAGGCGCGGTGGAATCACATCATCATATATATCATGCATTTATCATCATCATCATACATCATCATAGACTCATCACTATCATTCACTTCATGGACATATCATGGTTCTATCATAAGTTAACATCATTATACATATATCATCAATTTATACCTTAGGACTTGAAAGCAACTATAATATGTCGGGGTGACGTAAGGTCGTGGACCCCCGACTACGTTATGGAGTAATCGTAGTCATTATGTCTCACCTTGGAGGAACTACATCTTAAGGTGAGTGTACGTGAGGACAGCATTAATGGTTCATAGTCACATCATTAGTTTCGTAGGTACATCATATTGTAGTCTCTAGCATCTTTAGGCTTAAGCTTAGCGTTATCATCGTCGTGTTCATATCGCATATCTTGTCTCGTATGACCATTCATGAACATAGGCCTTTAGCCTTTTTGGAACATAGGGATTTCACGAAGAGGAAGGAAAAATCATGCATAAGATTCATGCCTTAGAAAGAAGGGTTAAGCCTCACATACCTTTGTCGCTTAACTATTCTATCGCTTGCTCGTTCTCCTTTAATGCTTGCGTCTTTACCTTCAAGAGAGTTCGTATCGTCGTTAGCTAGGCAATTACAAGAACGTGCTTCTTAAGGCTAAAGAAAATTGGGCAGCGTTTCCTTTGTTTATACTACTTTCCGCCATATTCCATATCAACTCCCAACATTCATAACAACAATCACAATATCGCTAGCAACAATCGTCATTCATTTACATCATTCGCATTTCACAATTTCATCCCAATTCTCCATAATCATGACCAAAGCCTATTATCGCGTACTTTCACATACAATACTTATTTCATGTTCTAAATATCATTTATAACGCATTTATAATCTCAACGTAACCATTTTCATGATTCACTCCAACTACTATTCCACAATGACATTATTCACCCATTTAAGACCCATTTTCTATACTCTTCTACCATCCATGTGTTTCAACTTACTAATACTTCAAACAACATAGAAAGATCATAAAACTTACCTTAAATGATAGAGGAATAAGCCTTGGATGACAATTCACCTTTTCCACCAAAACCCTATTTTTCCTTTCTTGAGATTTCTTGAGTTGAATGACTTTAATGAGGTTTCCTTCACTTGATTCACTTGATTTCTTGTTGTTGATCCTTGATTCCCTTTGTTTTCTTATGGATGAAATATAGAAAGGTTCTAGAGGTCTTGAGAGATGAAGAAGTTGATGGAAATGAAAAAATGAAGTGGGCATCACATTTAAAGACTTAGAACATTTCGGTCGTCGGGACTTCCACGGACGTTTCACGGTCCGTGGATCATGGTGTTGGCCGTGGAACTGGTCGTGGTTCACGACCAGCCAGCCATCTTCTCTGCTGGCTGTTCCACGGACACATCCACGGTCCGTGGAATGTTATATGGTCCGTGGAACATGGTCGTGGAACTCACAGTTCCACCGGAATGGTTCCCGTCGTTTCGTTTGATCTCCAATCCTTATGGAACCTTCTTAGCACTTGTTTATCACTTCATTATTAATCTAGGGGACGTTATAACTCTTCTCCAAAACATCCTTAAGGCATCATTAACTCAATACTCATAATTTTGCCCGACACACTAACTTATAACTCGCTTTCTTAACAACTCTCTTTCTTCAACTCGAATGTCTTCGAAAATCTTAATTATTCATTAAAGATGACTATCAATTACTATTTCTTGCTTATCAGAATACCCTGTCGTCCCATGCACCTAAACGAAGAATAAGAATATGACAAATGTATTATCTTGTATGGTCTTTCCAGTAAAGCCAACGAACAATTCTCTTTCTTATTTCCTCACAACTATATAGTGTTATATTCTCAAAAAGGAATGTTATATTCCCTGATTAACACGTGCCTGAAACAAAAGAATGTTGAAGATGTTTAACTAAATACATCGATATTTCTTTAATTTTGTCAGTAAATTTCATTCAGACAATCGAATTACGACTTGTTTCAATTGAACACTTGAACAAATAATAAAATATTCCTATCAAACACTTTCGATTTAAATTTTGGATATTTTTTTGTATTTGTTATCAAGTACGTATCCATTACGCAGGTAAGTTAACCACTTAAAATATGTCATCTCCTTTAATTATAAGTATTGGCCTCAATAACCAAAAGAAAATCTCAGGTCATGCAGTTCCAATTGAGGCTGATGTGTATTATTAAAAGAGATATCATATTTTATGTGGTTAAACTAACTAATAACATCTAATAGACGTTTGAGAACAAGCACAAAACATTTACAAAAATTTAAACTGCAAGTATATAATAGGAACACTTTATCATGTGTTTCGACGTTCAATATAAAAAATCGTAGTTCTAATGTTTAAATGAAATTCAGTGGCAAGTTTAAGGAGTTGATGATTTTATTACGCTTTCAAAAAGTTTAAAAGAAAGGATTTTCATGATATATATACATTATTAACCAAGTTTTTTTTTTTTTTTTTCTGCTGCTTAAAACCAAGCTGCTCTTCGAGAAGAAAAAAACGAATAAATGCTGGAAAGAAAGCATAGTTGAATATTGCCAATGTCAAACAGTTTAAAAGGGGCCAATGTTGACCCAAAGGTGAAGAAGACGAAAAGGTCCAAGTCAGGAAACAACAGGTTTCCCTGTAATATGAATAGTCATCAAACAGATGTATAGTGTAAAGTTATGGGTCGTACAAATGACAGTTCTAAAGTGTACTCACTTTTCAGGGATTTCATGCATGGTTTTAATTTTCAAAAAAAAAAAAAAAAAAAAAAAGAAGGAAAGACTTCTTAACTTTTTAAAGAGATAGATAGAGAGAGAAGGGGACAAAAGGCATGTAGCGAGGGACTAATAATTAAAGGGAGAGAGAGAGAGAGAGATATGTTCTTGATTGATACGTTGTTTTATTAACCCTTCTCAGAAAAAGAGAGCCCTTTCGGGTGAGTTTTCCCATCTGATCTTCGGCCACTGCCAAAATCCAACTAGGAATAGAGTAAAGGCTATGGGGAATGGAATAGTCAATGAGAGGGATCAATCCATAGTCCTCTTTCAAAGATGTCTTATTTGTTTTTGCTTGCACTAACAACAATAAAAACATACCCAGTGTAGTCTCACAAGTGGAGTGTGGAGAGAATAAGATGTACGCAAATCTTACTTTTACCTTTGTAGGTAAAGATATTTTTTCCAATGGACCCTCAGCTCAAATACTGACTAAGAAAAGAGAAAGAGGATTAGGTTTAGTCAACTCTCTGTGAAAATAACCGAAAAAATAAGAATTCAAATTTGAAGGAAAATAAATTTACTTAGAATTTCATAAATTATGAATAATCTCTACAAATCTTTACTGTAACTTTGAATTAGTCATCCAGTGAAATTTCAGTTAGAAACAAAAAAAACATCATGTGATTTCATCTATTTAACTTATACTAGTAGGTAACATTATATGATATATACATTAGTTGATCTGAGTTTCTCAAACTGCAACACAACATCAACATCATACCCAGCGTAATCTCATAAGTGGGTATGTGGAGGGTAGAATATACGCCGACCTTATCCCTATCTTTGTGGGGTACAGATGTTGTTTTCGATAGATCATTGGCTCAAAAGAAATGAAAAGAAGTGAGTTGATTTATTGAAGGTGCGCTTGAGTTGATTTAAATACTTAAAGCCAAAAAAATATATGTAAAGAATTAAGAGTAGAAGCTGAAATTTTAGTACTGTAATTCAGTTGGTTGACTATTTAAATATTTTCCCGCGGGTATAATTGAATACTCCTTCGGTCCCATATTAATTGTCATGTTTCGCTTTTTGAGAGTCAAGTTGACCAATTTTTTAAGCTAAATTGGATTAGATCAATTCAATATTTTAAAATTATAATTTAGATATTCAAAAACTACATGAAAAGTACTACGAGTTACAATTACTACGAGTTACAATTCTTCTCATATCAATATGATGAAAAAATGTATATCAAAATGTTGATCAAAGTTAATATAGTTTGACTTTAAAAAAAAAGTAGACAAGTAATATGGAATGGATACAGTAACAAAACAAGTGGTGTGGGGGCGTGAGGATTGTTTGAGTTGGCATTGTCCAATAAATGCAAAATCAGAGAATAGTGAGAGAGGGGGTTGGGTGTGGAGGGGAATAAGTAGTACAGCTATTGCCGAAACCAAAAGGGCTTTGAATATTTGCATGAATGAATGAATGATTATAGATACAGAGAACAAATATTGAAAACAGAACAGTGGGAGCAGTATATCAGAGAGTTCAGAGAGACAACCCGAAATAAATGCTTTTTCTTATTTTACCAATCCTTCGTAAGGCGCGCTTGTGTCGGGATATCCCCCTACTTTTAAAACTGTCCCTTGCACTTCATCTCCCCTACATCCCTCCTACTGTCCTACACTTACGTTTTTATCTTTATGTTTGTATGCTCAATGGGTCCTCAAATGGATTCCTCTGGACACGTTAAGGGGTCGTTTGGTAGATAGTCGAAATTATCCCGGGATTATAATTCCGGGACTAATTTATCCCATCTATTGGGATTATTTTATACCATCTAAAAGATGGTATAAAATAATCCCAAGATATAAGTGTGATAAAAGGTATAGTGGATATCCCGGCGCAAAATTTTTTGTACCATGTTTGGTACAAGGTATAAATTTATCCCAGGATAAATTTATACCTTCTACCAAACATGGTACAAAAATTAGTGCTGGGATATCCCAGCTTATACCTTCTACCAAACGACACCTTAATAGTTAGTTTTACAGTTTGTTAAAGTTATGCAGATATTAATAATATATGAATTAGTTATGAAGTAATTTATGTATTATTTTATGTAAGATTTAGTTATTTATATACTAGTTATTCATTTTTATTTCACATTCTATCCTGCATAAAATAATTCATATAATCCCTCATAACTTATGCATTTATTAATTATAAGGGTTTCTAAATTGCAAACCAAAGACTATATTTATCTTATGCATGAATAACTTACCTCCTAACCAGTTACCGAACGTGATATTACTTATGCAGGATTAATACATGCATAACTCATCTACAAATCAGCTACCAAACGACCCTTTATTCACGAGGAAAGCTATTCAATTAAATTCATAATCAAGTAAAGTTTAACGTAAGAACCATCAAAGTGTAGATTTATATATACATTAAGAACTAAACTTTATATCTTGGCCTTATTGTTCTTATGTCTAATTAGTAGACAATGCACTTGTAACAATTCGTCCGGTCATTTTGAGTTTTGGACCTCTTTCACCTATTTAAGACTTTTTGTAGGTTGCTTGATGTTTTATGACTTACAGATATGAGTGGCACGAGTTTCGAGAGGCTTGGTGTGTTTTGGAACACTAGAACCAAAACTAGAAGTTTGAAAAGTTAAGAGTTGACCGTAGTCAACATTTTGGATTAATGGGCTCGGATTCAAGGTCTAAAGGTGTTCCTACAGGTTCATATAGTAGGAATTTTTTGGAAGATTTCAGTTGAGACCGAAGGGTTCAGGTGATGATCGAATAGCGTAAACCAAATTTGTTTGTTGCTGATTTTATTTTATAGGGGCAACTGTAATTACTGTTACACCTTGTGGACACCGGATTTGTCTTTGAAGGTATATGAGGGTGGACATGCTTAACTTGTGCTAAAAAGTGTTTAAATTCATGTTTGGTAAGTTACGGAAGGATTAGAGAATAAACGAATCGAAGCTGAAAGATTTGTCAAAAGTTATTTTAGGGAAAAATAGGACATGGGTCGTATAATTGGAATATGGTCCATATTTTGAGATATGGACCGTATTTAAGGATTTTAAAAATTTGCAGAGAAGCAGAAATTTGAGGTGGTATTATACGACCAACTATAGGGATCATATAACGTTATACGGAGAAAGTTGGCCGTATAATGTTATATGGCTAGAGATACGACCAGTATTTTTCAATGTCAGTGGAATGTTTCTGATTTTATGTATGACGACCCCTCTTCATTTTTAATCATTTTAAACATAACCCCCAAGTTTAAGAAGGCTCTAGAGACCTCTCCAAACACATTCAAACACTTCTCCAAGCCTAAATCAAAGATCAAAGATAAGATTAAAGTACTTAGGGTTTCGAAGTGAGTTTTAAACTTGTCTCCTCTTTTTGAAGAAGCTTGGGAGAGTATTTTAAAGTGAAGTAACCTTGGAATTGAAGTGTTCTTGAATTTTGAGGTAAGATTTCGTCTTAGTTCTATGCTTATGAGTTTATTTGGTAATTATGGTAAGATTTGAAGAAAATGGAGAAAAGATCATAAGGTGTTGTGTTGAAGTTGTTGTTATGAATTGGTTATAAAAAGAAGTTTTGGGCTGAATTGAGTATAATCTTTTGATAATGATATTGTTGATGTTTTATCGTGGTTTGGGGAGTTGTTTTGGAGTTGGTGGAAGTAGATGATATAAGGGATATGTTGCCCGACCTTCATTAGCTTACCAATTAATTTAGCTTGACTTTATGAGAGTTTCCACGACTTAACCATAGTATGAATAATCTTGAATGTAGATTTGCAAGGTTGGGAGGATAGACGTTGAGTGGATAGATAGACGATGAGGTATGTTAAGGTTGTCCCTTTCTTTCTTAAAGCATGATCATATTGATACAAAACTTATACAAATGATGTCGAAAGTGATTCTATTCCTAGAAATACTAGAAGCTCATGTCTCTTGATGTTCTTATGATATTATGAATTCTTGTCTCATGATTATTGATCTTATCTTATGGATATAGATCTTGTTTATTGTCGTTGATCTCATCTTATGGTCATTGTTCATTCAAGGTGAGATATGCTGATGATGTTAGTTCCAAAATAGTAATCGGATGTTACCGACCTTAAGTCACTCGTGTAGTCATAACGTTTCCTTGCTCTCATGCATATATATATATATATATATATATATATATATATATATATATATATATATATATATATATATGTAGTTATTTGCTAAAATCGAGCCGCGCTTAGTCGGCCAAGTACGGCACCTATTGTGCACACCACCGCAAATAGGTATAGATGACACCGAGCCTATTACTGTTAGGGTACGGTATTATGATATTAGATGTACAGGTTATTTCTCTTATCTCTTGTTAGTTTTCATATCTTTATTATGTTGTTATTCATGCCTTACATACTCAGTACAATATTCATACTGACGTCCTTTTGTTTGTGGACGTTGCGTTCATGCGTACGGGAGACGAATCGACCCTTTAGTCGCTTCTTCAACGTTTATACAGGAGCACTCCACTTGTTTCGGAGCTGCAGTTCAGTTGGTATGATTTCTTTTGTGTATATATAGGCATGGCGGGGTCCTGTCCCTTATGATGTTATACACTCCATGTAGAGGCTCGTAGACAGATATGTACAGTTAGTTGTCCTACGACCATCTCGATCATACAATTTTGACAGCCTTGTCAGCGTGTATACATAGGCACCGTGTGATGACACGTGTGTGTGTGTGTGTGTATGCGTGTGTGTGTGTATATATATATATATATATATGTATATACATATATCTCTTGGGCTCATGTCCCTTATAGTTTATGATGATATCTATTAGTTAGCATTGTGGCCCACGCAGGTAGGATTATGTGATGCATTATGTCATGTGGTGTTCGGTAGATTAGCTCCGGGTGCCCGTCATGGCCCTCCGGTTGGGTCGTGACAAAAGTGGTATCAGAGCAGTTCATCTTAGGGATGTCTACGAGCCGTGTCTATTAGAGTCTTGTTTATGGGTGTGCAGTGCACCGCACTATAGATAAGAGGTTGCAGGACATTTAGGAAGACTGAACTTTCTTTCTTATCTTAGATCGTGTGATAGAGCCATGTTGTAAGGATTCCCTTTTCCTTCGTGCTACTTTATTCAAATTGGTATCTGGCTTTTTCTAATTGATATCTGATCCAATTTTTTTCTCTCACAGATGGTGAGGACACGAGCAACCATCGGGAGGGGCGAGGTGCCCGATCCTGCTACAGCAGGCACCAGAGGACAAGCACAGGCGAGAGGTCGCGACCGAGCTAGAGGCTGTGGAGCTGCACCGACTAGGGGTGAGGGCCCTGTGGCTGGACAGAGGCGAGCACGTCCAGTTTCTCTAGAGCGGCAGCTCGAGAGAGCACAGGCAGTCGGGGGAGGTGAGGGAACAAACCAGACTCACCCCGATGCCATGTCTGATCAGGCATTCCAGGATATCATGGCCCGTGTACTTCTTCATCTTGACGACCAAGATGCGTGCAGGGTACCACTACCTGGGTGGTTCCCGACTCTCCGAGTAGGGGTATAGACTCCGGCGGTGGCCGTACTATGAGGATGCATCCTACTGCTGCTATGGCCTCGCGTTTAGGTGCTCTTCCAATCCCTGAGGGTGCTCCCAGACCCATGGCAGCCCAGCCTTTGACAGTTGAGGATCAGGAGCTTGTTGGGAGGTTCCTGAAGAGGGAGTCGGCCAAGTTCTTTGGCTTGCGTAGTGAGGATGCATATGAGTTTATTATGGAGATGCATGAGATGCTCTATAAGATGCGTATTGTGGAGTCTCATGGGGTTGATTACGTGTCATTTCAGTTTCACGGCTACCCAAAGACATGGTTGAGGACTGTTATTGAGAGTAGACCCGATTGTTCACCTCCACTTACTTGGACCCAGTTCCACCAGGCTTTCTTGGAGAAGTACGTGCCGCGTGTTGTGAGGGATGAGTGTAGAGATGAGTTTCTTCATTTGCGATAGCGAGGTATGACCATGTCAGAGTATGAGGTCATATTTCTATTTTTGGCTAGGTATGCTGCTCAGTTGATTCCCACAGAGAAGGAGAGGGTTCGTAGGATTTTTGGTGGACTTTAATATCCACTTCATATTGCTTGTCTTCAGTTAGTAGCTTTAGGATCTTCCTTCCATGCGGTTGTTGATCATGATGTGGGTGTTGAGTCTGCCAAGACTCCATCTTTTAGAGAGTCTAGTGAGAAGAGGTCGCATCATCATAGTAGATATAGTGGTTCTAGCTATAAGGGAGGGGCACAGTCATCCAAGCCTTATCAATCAGCCCCCAGCCGCCCTGTTCAGTCAGCATTACAGGCGTCTTCAGGTGGTCCTTCTAGACCCCGTGGTTATGGAGCTGGACAGTCCCATGGTGGTTCTTACTGTTACATCTCGGAGATTTCAGATTTATTGCATTGTGAGTAGATCAACGCGAGCTTAAGATGAACATGAAGTCCTTACGAGATAAAGAAGAGTATTTGATAACCTTAAGTGCGTACCATGAGATTTTGAAGTCATACGAATCGGTGAAACTAAGTTCGTCAAAGGAAGTGAAATGCAAGTCATTTTTTGGAAAGGTTTTCGCAATAATTGAGCTAATATTTATTTAGTAACGTCTTGAGGAGGAGCTATAGGGCTCCTTAGATGGTTAATGAAGTATTATATAAGTGTCAATAAGGTTCTATAATATTGGAGGTTGAAAGAATCGACGAGAAAAAAGTTTCAAAAAAATTTAGGTTACTCGGCCACTTATACGGACCGTATAACTTATACGGCCTGTATAATGGTCTGTATAACCATTCCAGAGAAGGGTAAACCCATGGTGGGATTATACGGTCCATTTATAAGGACCGTATAAGTTATACGGACCGTATAAATGGCTGTATAATCGGGTCGGGCCAGTTTTTTTTTATATATATATATGGACGATCCTTGCTCATTTATTTCATTTCCAACATTTCCCCAAGTCTTAAAAGCTCTAGAATATTCCTCCAAGCATATCCACACAACCCAAGAGAGATCATAGATCAAATAGCAAGAATCAAAGGATCCAAGTGTTGGAAGGCTCACTAGGGTTTGTAGAACTCAAGATTTTCGTTGGTGTTGAAGTTGGGGTTTCAGTCAAGTGAATGATTTGATTCCAAGCTTGATCTTGCATGATTAATGTGAGTTTCTATACTTGTTTCCATTTTATGAAGATTGTCTAGTTATTGAATAACTTGATTGAGGGAAAGAAAGCAAAAGAGGAAGTCCAAATGTGGGTTTGATGATGTTATGAGTAATAAATTGACTTGAGTTGTAATTATTGGAGTACTTTGGGTATAATCTTGCTATGGATGGTAGTAATGATGATGAGGAAGTGTGGTATAAGAGTGTATATAGAGTTGCATTGAAATTGTTGTTGCGTGTTGGTTATGAAAAGGAGTTTTGGGCATGTAATGAAGTCTCTTAATTACGAAATTGATGATAATGTCATTGTTGGATTGGGAGCTGTTTTATGATATAATGGAAGTCGATAAAGCAGGGGAATGCTGCCCAATTTTCGCTAGCTCATGAATTATTCTAGTTTGAACTTAAGAGTGTCTTTAAGACTTAACCTTAGTATGATCCTTTTAAATGTAGATCTTGTGAACGTGGAAGGAGAACGTTAAACGATTAAAGAGACGTTAAGGTATGTTAAGGCTATTCCTTCTTCATTTTGGCATGATCCTATGTTGTGAGCCAACAAGCAATTAAATGAGCTTCCATATTACTCTACTCTTAGAAGCACCAAGAGTATTTCAGTCTTTGATGTCCCTATACCCCGTATGATTGTTCCTTCTGTTCATGGGTCTTGAGATTACTTATGTTAATGATGTTAGCTCAAAAGTTGTCCATCGGAGTATGACCTTATGTCACTCCAAGAGTTCTTTGTATACATTTCAGTTATGCATTGCATTCATATACATATGCATATTGACCCATGACCAGAAGGCGTTATATACGCGTATATCATATCTAGTTACCTGGAACACGAAACGACATTACCTGAAACTCGAAATGATTATATCTAGTTCTGAAGGCTGTCTTAGGAATATCTTTCTCCCTAACTCTCACCTGGTGATACCCGGATCTTAAGTTTATCTTTGAGAACCATTTGGCACCATGTAATTGATCAAATAAATCATCAATCCTTGGAAGTGAAAATTTATTCTTGATCATCACTTTATTCAGCTGTCTGTAATCAATACACATTCGCAAGGAGCCATCTTTCTTCCTTACAAACAACGCAGGTGCTCTCCACGGCGATGAACTAGGCCTAATAAAGCCTTTCTCAAGCAAGTCCTTTAATTATTCCTTCAACTCTTTCAACTCTGCAGGAGCCATCTTATAAGGAGGAATAGATATGGGCTTAGTATCCTGTAGCAGATCAATAGCAAAATCAATCTCTCACTGCGGGGAAGGCCTGGAAGCTCGTCCGAGAATACATCCGGAAACTCATTCACTACAGGGACAGACTGAAGAGTCGGTGATTTGGCTTCTATAGCTTGAACCCGAACTAAATGATAAATACAACCTTTAGCGATCATCTTCCTTGCCTTGAGATAGGAAATAAACCTACCTCTCGGAGACGCTGTGTTACCCTTCGATTCCAAAGTTGGTTCTCTAAAAAACTGGAAGCGAATTATTTTTATTCTACAATCAACATTGGCATAGCAAGAAGACAACCAATTCATACCCATAATAACATCAAAAACCACCGTTTTTAACTCATGTAGATCAGCCATAGTATGATGATCACAAATCACAACTAAGCAATTTCTATATACCCGGCTAGCTATCACCGGATCACCAACAGGTGTAGATACTTCGAAAGGTTTAATTGACTCAGGTTTCACCCCAAATCGACCAGCAATATAAGGAGTAACATATGACAATATAGAGCCTGGATCAATCAACGCATATATATATTATGAGAAAATACCGATAATATACCTGTGACAATATCAGGGGAGGACTCAAGATCTTGTCGCCCAGACAGTGCATAGATGCGGTGCTGAGGACCGCTCGAACTGGGCGCTCCTCCTCTACCTCTACCACGACTAATTGGTTTCTATGAGCCTTGCCCCGGAGGGCGTATAGATGATGAAGACCCAGCTGCTGACCCTGTGGGATGAACCGTACCTCTACTACCTTTCGAGGGACAATAGCGCATTATATGGTCTGGCTGACCGCAGGCATAGCAAACATCTGAACCTAATCGGCACTGACCCCAATGTAGCTTCCTGCACTGAGTACATCGTGGTAGGGGTGGTCTTGCCTGGCTTGAGTCACCCCTGTACTGGGAAATCGAAACTCTGAAACTCTGACCCGGTCCGGAGTGAATAGGTCTGTCAAATATCTGGCCCGAAAATCGTAGAGGTGCACTAACCCCTGAATGGCCCGAGTGCCTAGAATACTACTACCTCTGCCCTTCTCTAAGCTTACTAGCCAGACCCGAGGATCTAGCCCTCTTACTATAACCCCTATCATGCTTGCGCTCACTTCTTTGCTGTTGTTGCTGTTCTTCCAAATTCTGGGCATGGGCCTGAATGTCAGAAATATCCATACCTTCCTGAAGTGAGGCTGTCAAGAACTTATCCATCAAATGTGGCCCTAAGCCATTCACAAACCGGTGCACACGATCTCCCATATCAGCTACCATGGCTGGGGCATACCTAGCCAAAGAATTGAAGCAGAGGTTATACTCTAGGGCACTCATATTTTCTTGTCTAAGATTCAGGAACCTGTCAGCTCTAGCCCGTCGAACCTCTGGCAGCAAATAGTGTCGGAGGAAAGCATATACAAACGCTTGCCATACCGGTGGAGGTGCGTTGACTCCTTTAGAAGACATCCAAACTGTATACCAATGAACCGCAACATCCTGAAATCTATAGGAGGCCAACTCTACCGACTCAACATCCGAAGCATGCATTAACCGCTGTGCTCTCAAAATTCCATCAATAAAGCTTTGAGGGTCCTCATCCAGTTTTGACCCAAAGAATTCTAGAGGGTTCAAACTAATAAAATCACGGGCTCTGGCACTGACAGCTCTATCACCATGACCCGTACCTTGCCACTGAGCCGGAGGGGCGACTAACTGAGTCAACAAATGGATGGCCTCTTTCATCTCTTGGCCTGAGGTATCTGGTGGAGGAATTGGGGATATCGGAGCAGGGGCTGAGGCTCCCTCATGCTCCTCTGAAACAGGCAGTGAGTGAGAGGACCGAGATGGAACCTCATTCTGGGACTCACCCTTCTCTATATCTGTTGGCGATACCCGCTCGGTTCTTCCTATCTGCCACTGTCTTGCCCTTTTGGGCTGCTGTAGCTTTTCTCTTTATAGGCATCACTGAAAACATAACACACGGTTAAGAAAAAGGGAAATTCATATATCATGGCTCTATCGCATGATCTATGAATAAAAGAATGTCATTCATTCTTAAATTCCCCCAGCCTCTTGTTTATAAGTGTGGCGCGCAACACACCTATAAACAAGACTCTATCGACACGGCTCCTAGACACACCCCAGACGAATCGCTTCGATACCACTTTTGTCACGACCCAATCTGAGGGCCATGACGGGCACCCGGAGCTAACCCACCGGGCACCTCTCATCATACTCTCATAATCATATCTAGGTGAGCCACATGACTAACTCATAATTACCATGCACCAATGCCACAATTTCCATCGGACGTAGGCGCCTTTATATAAACATCAATAACTATGCCCATATATATATGCACAAGCCGACAAGGCTATCAAAATGGTATACAAAGTATGAACCGACAAGACTGAGGGATGTCTACCTACACACATCTGTCTACGAGCCTCCACAAAGAGTATGTGACATCATAAATATGGGACAGGGCCCCACCATGCCCATATAAATACACAAAAGAATAGTGCCAACTGCTACAGCTCCGAATAGAATGGAGCTTCTATAGGCAATCTCTGATAAAGCAGCCTAAGGGTCGAGTCTGTCTCCCTGTCCACCTGCGGGCATGAACGCAGCGTTTATAAACAAAAGGACGTCAGTACGAATAATGTACTGAGTATGTAAGGCATAAGTAGTAACATGATAAAAACATGAAGGATAACATAAGGTAGAAGAGCCATTTATACCTCTTGAGTCGTTCATCATGCCAACTTACCCTTTTTCTAAAGAAAACCTCCCATACACACACATATATATATATATATATATAAATATTAATACCATACCCGACCATGTAGGTTCGGTGTCATCCGTACCCGGCTATAACAAGGCTCGGTATTGTCCGTACCCAACTGATCAGTGATGTGCGCGCAATAGATATCATACCGGGCCATATAGGCTCGGTGTCACAACATAGGTTTATCTATACATATATATGAATACATAAGTAAAAGCAATATCATCACCCTCATCACTATATCTTTCCTTAAAAAATCAACTATCGTAGGACGAGATCAATGATATCATAAGAGTATAAAAAACTAGGAGCTTTAGCACTTCTAGGAATGGAGTCATCATGGAAGACATTATGAATTCCATGTATAGGTGCACAACAATGGAATCATGCCTTAAGAAAGAAGGGTTATCCTTACATACCTTTTTCGTCTTTTTAACTACTTAGCGTTCTCCTCCCGAGTCCGAAAGATCTACATTCAAGAGGATTCCTACCAAGGTTAGGTCTCAAAGATACTCTTAAGTTCAAACTAGTATAATTTGTGAGCTAGCGAAAATTAGGCAGCATTTCTCCTATTTCATCTACTTTTACCAAATTCCAAAACAACTCCCGATTAACAATGAAATTATCAACAATACCATAATTGTCACACCCTAACTTATTAGGGCGCGATGGGCACCCGACCCTTACTTAGGGCCGAGCGAACCCAAGATACCATAACATAAACACTCTGACTCGCGCAAAAGACTCGAGGAATGGAGCCCGCTGTGCCCACTGAATATCTTCCTCGCTAACGTCCTCTACTCATCCGTAGGTACCGCGTGGCATAAAACGCGACCCTGAAGAAAGGGTCGACATTTTAATATGTATGCGAGCATGTAAAGCATGAAACACAGTAAACAGGATCATACTGAATGAGGGGTACAGAAGATCATAAAGCTTGACTCTGAAACATGAATAAATAATCATCATGTATATGTGCATGCATAACGTGTACATATAACGTGCCCCGGCCCTCTAGTGAGGGACGCGGTAAATAAAGTCATCATATACATGTCATCATGTCATCATGCCATCATATATATATACCGTACCCGACCCTCTAGTGAGGGACTCGGTGAATAGCGTGTCCCGGCCCTCTAATGAGGGACTTGGTAAGTAAAATCATCATATGCATATATAAAGGGTGTCCCGGCCCTCTAGTGAGGGACTCGGCGAATAGAATCATCATATCATCATATTATCATATCATATATCACATGCGGTCCGTAATGGGACCCGGCGGACAGAATGTGGTCGCCACCCCATCTTTGGCGCCACAACACATCATACTTCGGAATATTGCATATCTCCGAACACATCATGCTCCATATCACATCATACTTCGTATCACATCATACTTCGAAATATAAAGATAGTGCGCACGATACATAACCGGCCCGGGACTCGGCGAAAGATGTAACAACCATACGCACGAGAATCGTGGGTAACCATATGCATGTAAGACATCATTTACGGACCCGAAAGTATAAGTAAGTAATCATACTCGGGGGTTAAGACGATAGTCACATTAAGTTCTTTCAGAAAGTCGTCAGAACCAAACATAGAAAAATTTCGGGGCCCCACGGACAAGTATCAAACCAATCCGAGCCCGCCTATAAAAGTTAGGGACATTATACGTTATAGAATCATTTGCGAACATATCAAAGCAATCCGGTTCCGTCTATGAAAGTTACGATCGTTCGTAGTTTCAGAATCCGTTAAGAACAAAATCTCTTTACGCAACATTTGATATCCAATCATGCAAAAGACACAAGAACCATAGTATGACTATATTAAGAATGTTAACATCAAGAAGTGAGTAAGACTTGTATACATGCTCGGATCATAGGAATAGAGTTACCCCGAGGCTCGTATCATAGCCTACTTACAACTAAGACATGCCAAAAGAAAGAAGGGATAAGCTTTACATACCTCGTCCGCTTCCTAAGCTAATCAACTTAAGTCTCGGCTTCTCAAAATCTACAACAACGCTATCAAGCATCAAACATTAGTCATAATCACTTAGGAATCCAATTCCAAGCTAGCACTTTATCTACCGAAATTTGGGCAGCATTTTTCCTATAAATCCAACAACCCCGAGAATCCAACTCGGCCAAATCTTCAACAACAATACCAAAAACCATATTAACAACATCAATAATCAATTCAAAACGCATTATAATGCTAGTAACTCTTTTCTACATAATTCGACAATATTCCATTTATGTTTAAATTAACACATATAATCAATCCAACATCATTGCTCACGCTGCTCAAATATCAATCCGAAACCATTCAAACAATATTCAAGAACACTTCAAACAATTCGCACAATATTCAAAACAACCCAAACAATATACAATGCCACCCGAAACCTTCCAATTTCCATAGGAACAACAACAACACATTTCTTTCTTCCGAATTCACAAACTATATCAACAATCCACACACGTTAACAACTTCGTTTTCATAAATACAAGAAACTACATACACCACGTTGGCCACTAAAACAGCCCACAACAATTACAACTACAACTTGAATCATTAAACTTTCATTTTCATCATAGATTCCACAACAACAACCAAAAATACTAAATAACATTAGTTCATCACTCCTACACCATCCAACACCCACACGGCTCAACATCCAAATGCATAATATCATGAGTTTCATCCATTTCTACATACTACAACATGTACAAATCATCCATAACACATGAAAAAGGAGATTAAATCTCACCTTTACCTCTTAGCTTTCCACTTGGCTGTGGCGAATTGCAAAGATGAATGGATTGCATGTTCCAATAACCACTCCATGTTGTAGAGGACCTTCCAATTAGTAGAAAAGCTAAAGAAAATAATTTTTCTTGATCAAATTTTTTTTTTGGGACCATATTCGGCCAAGCCATGGCCGAATGCTCTTTTTTTTTTTCTCTCCCAAGTTCTCCAAGTTTCTTGAATTTTCTAAGGTGAAAATGATTAAGATGATTTAATTTGTCATCTTTTGAAGCATCATATATAATTAACACATGTGGCCCATGGCCCACATATGCCACACGGCCATGGCCCTAATTTCATGAAAAATAATTAACTTTCCAATATTCACTTTTAATCCCAACTTTTCCTTAATATTCCATACCAATAAAATCATAAGCAACTTATGCCTTAAAACAAAGTCGGAAAAAAAATAGCCTTGTCCATGACTTGTCGCAACCAACTTAAAATATTCCGATGTACAAAATACGGGATATAACATCCTTCCCCCCTTTAGAACATTCGTCCTCGAATGTTCAACTAGTCTCATAAGGTCTTATAAGGATCTCAGGAGGGGTTTCCTTTATTACCATACATGTAGTCTCATGCACCAATCATATTTCTCCTTGATCACTTCTTTAGCTTCCCAAGTCATCTTCTCCCCATTATAGCTCCGCCACAATATCTTAACAGAAGCCACGTCTTTAATACGCAACCTCCTTACCTTACGAACGATGTAATAAGGTTCAATATATCTCGGGTTAAACTTCTCCTTCTTGCCGAATCTCATTGCACCTTTCATGGGTGATATCTTCAAGCATACCCACTCGTCAATCTGGAATTCTAAGTGCCGACGCCGATTGTCGTCATATGATTTCTGTCGTCTCTGAGCTGCTAATAGCCGTCCCCTGCTTTAACTATCATCAGTTGATATAATCCTGAAAGAATTTGACACATAACCTCACCTTCCTTTAGTAGCCAGCCAGTTCTGATCATCTTACTTAAATCACCTTATAATCCCCTTTTATTCAACTCGTAACCTTTTAGGCATATTATCCTGTGTCGCCTCTTTTTCTTTAATTCAAACTCTTCTACTGTCCCTTTGCTCAAATCTTGCTCTCAACTTTCCTGTCGCACATGATGTTGCAATCTTTACGCGAATATACAAAGGTGCTCAAATTAGCCCAAAAATGCCTTAGCATGGCTTCACTAATCCTTATGTTTTACTTTGTCTTCGCCTCTCTTCTCTCATAACCGGTATCGGAATAGATCTTTGGTCCAACCATGGCCATGCCCTATTTGTTCTCAGCGCTAATTCTATTTTAGCAATTGGCTTGAACCATCATTACATCTTTCTGTAATGTACCCAAAATCTCGTAACCATATTTTTATTACTGAATCCCAATTTTTCCTATTAAGTCTTCGCTTGGTCTCATCTCTGGCATATAAACATTCATAGATAACATAACCACCCTTGTACGACTTGTATAAAGTATACTCGATCTTAGTCACGATCTTTCCTTCTCCTGGTTCATGCTACTTCACATCTCCCCTCCGTACTAACATTCACTGGTAGCCTATCTTGTCATACTCCTTTCCCTTCCTTTACTCCTTTGATTTTCTTACTTCCTACTATAAAAGGTTTCCTATCTTTCTCCCTTGCCACTTCTAGGTCGCAGTATCATTGGCGAACAATTCTTTTGCCCCCAGCTTAGCCTCTAATCCGGCACATCAGTGTTTTCTTTCACCATGTCTCTATAAGCTACTCGCTATCGTTTTCTTGTCGTATTTTCCTTTAAGTCTCCACTTTCTATTGTCATGTTATTCAGGATCTCCACAATTAATTCTCAGCACTATCTCAATTACCATACTGACTTCTACCCCTTTATTGCTGGCTTTTTGATCTTACTAAACTTGTTTCAGCAAGGAATCTTACCTGTAGCCCGAGCATCCGTATCAAATATATTGTAGCGTTAGTTGTCTCCATCTTGCACTTACATCTCTCGCATCCGCTTCCCCCCTTTAAGGGGTGTACTTATACCATTATCCGATTATACTCGCCCTATGTCCGTATTTCCATTCTCAATTAGGCGGCACTTTTATTCCGATATTTTGATCCCCTTGCCTTCCATCTACTCACTTTCTTTCTTTTCCAAATATCATTGTATTAGAACTTTCCAAGCTTAACCTGTAGTGAAAACAGCATCCGTTTGCCTTGTCCGGTTAATGCCTTCCATATACCGGCACGTCGGTCATTTAATACACATATCCGCTGATATAGCCATGTACGGGATATCATGTACGTATGTATTCATATAATTATTACCATCTCGCTTACAAAATATTTCCAACCGCTATTCCAACTCACCCTAATTCTGGAGCTGTGATGCACCTTCTTTCTCTTTACCGGTCTAATCCGCCCCGTGCTACGCGACCTCTTAAGGTTTCTGCCCACTCCGCAGACTCTAATTTTCCTTAGATTAATCTAGCTTTTCATTTGCTTCTTACGTCTGAATTTGTAAGACTTTCAGAAAACTTCCCAGGGGGTCACCCATCCTAAAATTGCTCTCACTCCAAAGACGCTTAACCTTGGAACTCTGATGAAATACGATGCTTTAACGCTAGTATGATCGCGTCCATCTCATCGCATGACCTTCGCCACGTAATCTGAAGTAAGTTGAAGTCTTAACAGATTCCGAAACGTCCTCACAACACATCTCCCTCCGAATTAGAAAGGGTCTCTTATTCTTCGGACTCCACAATTACTATTTTAGCCCTTTTTCAATCCCCAGTATTCACTTTTTCACCTATGGATATGACTACTTTCCGCCCTAGACTTCCAGATTCCCAATGGTGATGAACACACCTCAATCGCCGTTACTTATAAATACTTGGTTATCGGCCTTTGGACTTCTGCTCTCATTTTACCTCGTTCCTCATCCTTTCTGAATCATCTCTTAGGATTACAAGCCCTCTCCAAATTCTTTTTACCATAACGATATCGACCTTCCAATTATTATTACCCTCAATTCAAAGAATTAACTTCTTTCTCGATATCAGCCGTACTCGTAGCTTAATCAAATCTTATCATTACTATTGGCATGACCTTTCAAGACATATTACAAACCTATATCTCATTCTCTTTTTATTTCCAGAAAATTTCGCAGTTTCCTCCGTAATTGTTACTATCTCAAACCTCGCACGCAGAAATACCAACAATACCTCACAGGCCAACATATGTATACATATATATCATATCACAAACACAGGCTCCCAATATCAACAACAAGATTTAAAATGATGAACATACCTCGTATGCCTAACTTAAACCGCACCTCGTTACACTTTCTTGTTCACTTTCCCTTTTAATCTTCAACTTGTATTTCAATCGTACTTCAATATTTTACCCGACATATATCTTGCATACCTTTGCTTACCTGCGTGCTTTGTAACTTCCAATATCGCTCGTCACTTTCTTCTGTCGATGCCATTCTTCTCCGCTGAAATCAAAGGTCAGGGTAAGGAATATCATTTCCTATGACTTGCTCTATGGCACGATCTAAGAGGAAAGAAGAGTAACCACCCTAGATGCCTCCGTAGCCTCCTCGTTTATAAACGTGGAGCGCTCCACACCATAAACAGACTCTACCGGACAAGACTTTGCGTACAACCCCTAGGACGAATCGCTCTGATACCAATTTGTCACACCCTAACTTATTAGGGCGTGATGGGCACCCGACCCTTACTTAGGGCCGAGCGAACCCGCTGACTCTCGTGATACTCATAATCATACTGGGCCCTTAAATCATGACATGAATGCATAATGTAAGCTTCTCAGGAAAACATGCTTCTCGTTCTTCTCAAATCAAGGAAAATCTGTATGCATATGAAACTTGTAACACAATGCATAATAATACATCGGCATACAGAGCCGCTTACAACACTGACATATACTATACGTGACTCTGTCTGCAAAGTCTCTAACATAACCCAAGATACCATAACATAAACACTCGACTCCTAGCGGCACCGAGGAATGAGCTCGCTACCCGCCCGGAATATCTTCTCTCGCTAACGTCCTCTACTCATCCGTAGGTACCGCGTGGCATAAAACGCACCGAAGAAAGCGGGGGGTCGTGAATACGACCGAGTATGTAAAGCATGAAACACAAGAACAGATCATACCGAATGAGAGGTATAGAAGATCATAAAGCTTGACTCTGAAACATGAATAAATAATCATCATGTACATGTGCATGCATAACGTGTACATATAACGTGCCCCGGCCCTCTAGTGAGGGACGCGGTAAATAAAGTCACCATATACATGTCATCATGTCATCATGCCATCATATATATATACCGTACCCGGCCCTCTAGTGAGGGACTCGGTGAATAGCGTGTCCCGGCCCTCTAATGAGGGACTCGGTAAGTAAAATCATCATATGCATATATATATATAGCGTGTCCCGGCCCTCTAGTGAGGGACTCGGTGAATAGAATCATCATATCATCATATTATCATATCATATATCACATGCGATCCGTAATGGGACCCAGCGGACAGAACGTGGTCGCCACCCTATCTTTGGCGCCACAACACATCATACTTCGGAATATTGCATATCTCCGAACACATCATGCTCCGTATCACATCATACTTCGTAACACATCATACTTCGTATCACATCATACTTCGGAAAACACATCATACTTCGAAATATAGCATAGTGCGCACGATACATAACCGGCTCGGGACTCGGCGAAAGATGTAACAACCATACGCACGAACAGAATCGCGGGTAACCATATGCATATAAGACATCATTACAGACCCAACAGATAAGTAAGTAATCATACTCGGGGGTTAAGACGATAGTCACATTAAGTTCTTTCAGAAAGTCGTCAGAACCAAACACAGAAAAATCTCGGGGGCCCACGGACAAGTATCAAACCAATCCGAGCCCGCCTATGAAAGTTAGGGACATTATACGTTATAGAATCATTTGCGAACATATCAAAGCAATCCGGTTCCGTCTATGAAAGTTACGATCGTTCGTAGTTTCAGAATCCGTTAAGAACAAAATCTCTTTACGCAACATTTGAAATCCAATCATGCAAAAGACACAAGAACCATAGTATGACTATATTAAGAATGTTAACATCAAGAAGTGAGTAAGACTTGTATACATGCTCGGATCATAGGAATAGAGTTACCCCGAGGCTCGTATCATAGCCTACTTACAACTAAGACATGCCAAAAGAAAGAAGGGATAAGCTTTACATACCTCGTCCGCTTCCTAAGCTAATCTGAACTTAAGTCTCAGCTTCTCAAAATCTACAACAACATCATTGGGCATCAAACATTAGTCATAATCACTTAGGAATCCAATTCCAAGCTAGCACTTTATCTACCGAAATTTGGGCAGCATTTTCCCTATAAATCCAACAACCCCGAGAATTCAACTCGGCCAAATCTTCAACAACAATACCAACAACCATATTAACAACATCAATAATCAATTCAAAACGCATTATAATGCTAGTAACTCTTTTCTACATAATTCGACAATATTCCATTTATGTTTAAGTTAACACATATAATCAATCCAACATCATTGCTCACGCGTTCAAATATCAATCCGAAACCATTCAAACAATATTCAAGAACACTTCAAACAATTCGCACAATATTCAAAACAACCCAAACAATATACAATGCCACCCGAAACCTTCCAATTTCCATAGGAACAACAACAACACATTTCTTTCTTCCGAATTCACAAACTATATCAACAATCCACACGTTAACAACTTCGTTTTCATAAATACAAGAAACTACATACAATTCACGTTGGCCACTAAAACAGCCCACAACAATTACAACTACAACTTGAATCATTAAACTTTCATTTTCATCATAGATTCCACAACAACAACAACCAAAAATACTAAATAACATTAGTTCATCACTCCTACACCATCCAACACCCACACGGCTCAACATCCAAATGCATAATATCATGAGTTTCATCCATTTCTACATACTACAACATGTACAAATCATCCATAACACATGAAAAAGGAGATTAAATCTCACCTTTACCTCTTAGCTTTCCACTTGGCTAGGGTTGGTGAATTGCAAAGATGAATGGATTGCTTGTTCCAATAACCACTCCACGTTGTAGAGGACCTTCCAATTAGTAGAAAAGCTAGAAGAAAATAATTTTTCTTGATCAAATTTTTGGGACCATATTCGGCCAAGCCATGGCCGAATGCTCTTTTTTTTTTTCTCTCCCAAGTTCTCCAAGTTTCTTGAATTTTCTAAGGTGAAAATGATGAAGATGATTTAATTTGTCATCTTTTAGCATCATATATAATTAACACATGTGGCCCATGGCCCACATATGCCACACGGCCATGGCCCTTAATTTCATGAAAAATAATTAACTTTCCAATATTCACTTTTAATCCCAACTTTTCCTTAATATTCCATACCAATAAAATCATAAGCAACTTATGCCTTAAAACAAAGTCGGAAAAAAAATAGCCTTGTCCATGACTTGTCGCAACCAACTTAAAATATTCCGATGTACAAAATACGGGATATAACAATAATTAAGAGGCTTCATTCAAGTTATGCTCCATTCAATCCCCACAACTCCCTTTAATAATCACTCATAACAATAATTTCAACACAGCCCCATATACACTTGTATACATCACTTCCTCATCATCATTATTACCACCCACAACAAGATTATACTCATAACATGCCAAAAATTATAACTCAAGTTAATTTATAGCTCATACTATCCTCAAATTCATACTTGAACTCTCTTTTCATTTTTCCTCCTTCAACCAAATTGTATAACAATCAAACAACCTTAACTATATGCAATAGATGTTCTTACCTTAATCACACAAGAACAAACCTTGGATCAAATTTCCACTAGAGTGAAACCTCCAACTTCAACACCAAAGGAATTCTTGAGCTTCACAAACCCTAGTAAGCTTTCTAGCACTTGAATCTCTTGATCCTCTTGAGTTTGGCATGGATTAGTACATAAAGTTGGGTAGAGGGTTTTGGAGAGCTCTAGGGTCTGAAATGGGAAAATAATGAATCCAAATGGGGAAAAACGAAATATATAAAGTTTCACTTAAAATCCCGCCAGCAACTTTGACCCATTTTGATGGACCGTCAAACGTCGTCCATCAAATGGACAGTCAAATATGCCCAACTAGATAGACCTCTCTGTGACCGTTTCATGGTGGAGGCTCCCCCATTTGACGGGCCGTCAAACATCCTATGATCCGTCAAATGGACAGTCAAAATGCCCTTTACGATAACTTGCTCCCTTTGATTCGTTTGACTTTCAATCCTTATGTAACCTTCTTGGTACTTGTACAAAACTTTATTAACCCTATAAGGGGCCCTATATATCCCCCTCAAGGCATTAATAAAACAATGTATAACTCAATTGATGCGAAATCTTCCCGAAACATGACTCAAATTCCACTTCCTTCGACAAACTTACTTCCACCGATTCATATGACTCCAAAACCTTAAGGTATGCACTTAAAGTTATCAAATACCCTCCTTATCCTTATAAGGACTTCATGTCCACTTTAGGCTTGGGTTAGTCTACTCATAATGTAAACGACTCGAAATTTCCAAGATGTAACATTACCCCTGTTGGCCCTTTCCCTAGGTCATCGGGCGGGTTTTGGAGTGACCTTTGGAGGTTTGAGCGTCAAAGTGGAATCCATTTGACCCAAAGTTGACTTTTGAGTAAACAGATATTTTTTGAAATTTCGTCTATTCTGAGAGGTTTGGATGGTTATTTATGACTTGGTAATGCATTTGGTTGGGTTCCTAATGCAATTGGGAGCATTTTGGAGCTTGGGTTGGAAACTTACCTTTAGGCAATTGGGGGTTGACTTGGTCAAATAGAACTCCTTTGGGAAATCCGAAGCGGATGAGTTCGTAGAGCTTTTATGTGTGTTTACATGTTTGTTTTGAATCTGCAAGGCCTCAGGTGATAATCGAATTTCAGGTATAGATTGGTCAAAACTAGAATCTTTTGATATCTGGTGTAAACGCTGTAGCAGCCTAGAAACTATCGTGGCGATCCCGCTATAGCGATAGGCCAACAGCCATAGCGATTTTGTTGGTTTGGTGACGAGCTGCCATAGAGGTCATGCCAACTGCCATGGCGAGCTCTCAGTAGTGGTATCCTTACCGCTACAGCGACTTGTGAGTTTTTGGGATGGCTGCCATTGCAGGCCATGTGGCGCCATAGCGCGTGCACTGCGGAGGTTCCTCTGACAGCCATAGCCAACGTCGGGCAGAATTCTATTCTTTCTTTAGTTAAAACCCTTAAACCCTATCACTTCCTTTTCATCACTTTCTAAGTAATCTTTGGGAGAATTGATCAACTTGTGGGTTGAATCTTCTTGGAGGTAAGATCTATTACCCTAGACTTCATCATTTACCTTTCTAGAACCCTAATCCATGCTTAGAATCACTAGAATCAAAATAGAGAAGATGAGTCTTATGATAAATTTCTTGAAATGGGTTTAGACTTCTAAAATAGAAATTTATGGTGAAATTGACTAGTATAACCATAGAATTTGATGAATTCCTTGTTGTTAAGCGTATTTCTTCCTTTATTAATAGTTAATTTAAGGATTGAAGAATTAGGGTTCATACCCATATTTGGGGGTTTTACTTTAAATCCTAATTAGGCTTAATCTTGAATTTTTTTAGCAATTGAGCAGTGAGTTTGATCACCTAGAGCTTGAATTGCATGGTCTGTCTTTCAATTTCCATTTTACCCTCGTAGTCCTGTTTCCCCCAAATTCCTTGGGTTAGATTTTGACCTAACTAGAAGTATAGCAATATGGGTGTCGTTATTCGTGGTTTTTAATATAGAATTCGATTATGAATAGACTTTGAGTACTTAGAGGTGCTACAAAAGGGCAAGGCCAAGGTGTGGCGATTTGTGGCTCCTGTTCGGCTTTCCAGATAGGTTACGACTTACCTTTTTTGTTAGACTTGCTTAGTGGGACATATGTAAAGTTAGTGATTGTTGAAGAAAGTATGTAAACCTTTGGGTATGAAGTTGGGATGGAATACTTAGGTTGGTATTGTTGTTGATTATGGCTTGTTGCCTTCTTGTGTTATGTTGATTGTTGCTTATCTGTGAGTTATTGGCTTATCGCCACGTGATTGATTCTTGAGTGATGATTAGTGATTATTCAATGGTTCGGGGAGCGTATTTATCATGGTTGGGGTCATTGGGAAGAAAAGAAATGTTATGAAATTGATATTGTGAGTCAGATTTGTGTCCATGAGTGGCACCATTGATTCATATATTCTTATTGGCATTGTTATTATGCATTCACTCATTTATACATATTTTTGGGATTGGTTTGGGCACCACAACACTTATTTGGATCGGGTTGCACGTACCGCAACACTGACTGAGATCAGGTTGCATGTTCCGCAACACTGACTATTGGATCGAGCTGTGCACCACAGTAGGTACATGGACTTAGCGGTCCCCCATGGGTCTTGACTGTCGAGGCGACGAGATATTTCAGCCGAACCTATGTGTATCATTGCATTTGCATTGCATTTATCTCATATTTACTTATGGCATTGTATTGGACTTGTTGGTCAATATTTGGTGATACGTGTACTTAATAGTGGTTCTTGAGATAGTGTTTCAGACTTATAGTGAAGTTTGAGGTGATATACTAGATTTGGTGATTGGTATTGAATTCGATATTTGACTGTGTTGAGTTTATTTGATTGTGAGCATGCCTACTTTTCCAGTCTCTTTCTTATATATATGATTAGAATTGCTTTCGGCCTATGATGCCTAGTCAGTACTGTGATTTTATACTGATACTACCTTGTTGTATTCTTTGTATGAGTGTAGAGTACGTTGTTGGAGAGTCGTCTGTCCCTCACGGCTGATCCCGAGGCTTCCTATCAGAGTTTTTAGGGTGAGCTTGCTTGATGGATTCTGCAGCCCGGAGATTCTTCTACTTACTTATCTTTTGTAGTTTCAAGATAATATTTCTATTATGAGACATGTTGACTATTACTGAATTTTATTATTAGTAGCTCTTGTGCCAATTAGACCACATTTTGGGATTCATGTATTTTACGCACTTGTAGTATTTCCTATTTATGCTAGACCTAGTATGTTATTATTGGGTGTTTAATTTTCTGTATTGCTATTGGTTGTTGATTAAGGGATGGGTTCGCCTACTGAGGTGGCAATGGTAGGTTCCCGCACATTTCCCCTAGTTGGGGCTTGACAAATTAATTGAAGATTTGAACTCATGATTTTTTGTATAACGAAAAATATTGTCAATGTTACAATTTTGACCTCGAAGCTCGGGTTTGAATTTTTGGGTTGACTTTTTAGTCCAGTTATTTATATTGCAATATGGATATCATTGGACTCATTTAACACCGTGAAGTACGATTTTGAATAGAATTGGAGAATTGAAAGGCTTGAAAAAGGAAAAAGTTGTTCGTGGAGTGTGAAAGGCTTTGCATTGAGATAAGTTAAGACTTTGACTTTGGTGAGAATATTTGCAAGTAAGAAATTAGCGAAATGAACTAAGTGTAATGGTTGAATGTATAGGCTAGGTGAGTGACACTTCTGCGGGTACCAAGTGTCATGTTCTATTTATTTTTAGATACTAAACCTATTCTTCTGTGCAATTACTTAATTGTTGAATGCTTACATGAGCATACTTTATTGATTGAGGAGATACTTGTAGCATTGCTTCACATGCTAGGCGCTATTTCGAATATTTTATGTCCTTTATGTTACACGGACTGCATAGATTCACTTCATGCACTATTTAATGCCTTATCATTGCATACATGATAATTCATGTTAATTTCAGGTTATACATATTAGTTATGTTGAGGTAGATTGATGTGATTACGGCGTGATGGGATCTTCTTCGAGGCGGATGATGTGATTTAGCCTGATGGAATCTTGTTCCGAACGAATTGATATGATTATTGGCATGATGAGATTTTTGTTATGTGTAGTGTATAGACAATGCGGTTATCCCCAATAAATTTTTGCCGAGCTACCCCCAGCCAGATCAGTTTGTGAGCAGAATGCTGAAAGCATTGGTTGAACAATTTTTGTACAGAGCATCTTATGCATTGCATATTTGATTCTTATATGTGCATATCAGTCATATGCCGTATCCTTGCACTTTATTACTTTGTTTTTGGATGAATTTGCTTTTATGAAGTTATTTTCTTATCTGTTGAGATTATATGAACTGTACAGGTTAAAGCAAGTATTTTTAGGACCAACCTTCACTATTATCTTGTTTGGGTAGATCAATGATACTTGTTGAATGTGTGTTGGTTTTTATACTCATACTATATTTTTGCTACTTTTTTTGTGAAGATTTTGATCTGAGTTCGCGGCGTCTGAGACTGTGTCTAGAGAGCTACTTTGAAGTTTCAGAGTGAGCTGCTTGGCTGATCCGCAGCATTGGATTCTCTTCCTATCTTGTCATTTCCATCTTTCTATTAAGATAGTGTACTTGTTATAGCGGTTGTATTTGTTTCCTATTTTGTAGAGATTTTGACTCATATCGCAAGATTTTGAGGCTTCTGTTGTATTTCCCCACTTATGTTATATCAGACTTATGTTATGGTAATCACTGCCTTCAGTTAATTTCAATTATATCTGTTAATGAAAGAGATTAGTTAGAACTGAAAATTGACACACCTAAAGGTTTGGGATGTAGGTGTCATCATGATTTATGTGACTTTTGGATAGTGAAAACACTTTTGGAGAGTAAAAATCGGGTATAACTTTTCTAATATGATCTCAAAGCGGTTTTGACAACCAAAATCAGTATGAAAATATTTGAGGTTTTTCAAAAGAATAAGATATCATTTATTGCTTTTATTTTCCTGTCTTACTCCTCTAATTATTGAAGTACCTCTTAAGAAAGATATTTAAAAAACAGATTAGATATATTTTAGATAAATCTTCTTATAATTATGATCATCAAATATCTTTCATAGAAAGATGTGCAAAAATATTACTCCCTCCTTCTCTTTTTATTTGATCCTCGTTGACTTGATACTTCCCTTAAGAAATCATTTATTAGAGGTTTGTTTTACTAAATTATCTTTATGAAAAAAATTAAAAATCTAAGTTTGACTATTAATACTTTATGTGATTACTTAATGATAAGGGTAATATTGGATGAAAATAATAATTTTTTTATTTTCTACAATTAAAAGATTTTTTTTTTTTTTTAGTTTAAGGGACAAATAAAAAGAAATCAAGAGGTAGAAAATAGATTTTATGGACTGATAGAAGAGTAGATATTTCGAGCGTTGTGTACTAATATTATCTGTTAAGTGTCAATTCAATTCTATTTGTAGTCCTTTTTCCTCCGAACAATTAAATCATCTTCAATCTATTTTCCAGATCACCAAATTTACAGAAAACCCGCAACAGTGAGGTTTAACCATTAAATTCATCAGATACCCATTGAATTGATTGTCAATGGATTTTGATATATCTTCTCCTCATAAACATTTGGAATATATGAAATTTCTCTGAAGGGCACTCAATTATGTGGAAGTATTTAGTAAATTTACTTAACTTAATTTTGTATCAATAAATTCACTCAACTTTTTTTATTTTCTCTTACAAAATCACTCTAGTTGGAATTATCACTTCTAGAGTTCTCGACATCCAAAAAAATTGACTGGACTAAATAAGCTTATTTTTTTATGTCATGAAAATCTAGACCTCACACTAAACAATACAATATCAAAAGACCCATAATCTATTAGGATCGATATACCTTATATGGAAGAACATGTTGTTGGATTTAAGTTAACGTGAATGGGAAATGTTTTATGAAAAGTTGCAACTTTTGAGCTGCACATTTTCACTTAACTCTACCCAATGGCTATGTAAATTTGGCCAGTTCATCAAATTTTCCTGACGAAAAATTCTGAATCTCCATCCTTTTTCTGCACTTCAGTTATTTTCTGTGTGTGATTTCTACTGTCTGTTGCATTTGCCGTTCATCAGGGTTTGAGGTACCGCTGTGTTGATGAGCTAATTCATTCTATCCCGGGACGATATATGCCATAACCTCGGGTACATTGAGAGGAATAATTTCCTTAAGGATGCCTGTGAATTCAGTGGGCTCGAATTTATTTTCCTTTCTTTCCAGATTCTGTTTTTGATTGTTTCCTCTCTTTCCAGATTTTGTTGTAGATTCTTTTTCGAATACTGAAGTACAACAATCTTAAGGAAATTATTATTTTTATATATTCTGTATTCTGTTATTCTAGTAGAATCTTTGATAGAGAAGAAAATAACCTTTCAGAAATAAAAGTACTCTTTTCTGAGACAAACAAAAAAATGCTATTTTCAAAAATAAAAAGTACTCTTTTTGGAGACTAAAACCTTTGTGGTTTTCTACTCTGCTATTTGGAGATTCTACTCCAAGTTTCTACTCGGTTCAAAGAAAATAAAAACTTTACCGATTTAGTAAATTTTAATTATCTTGAAGATCTAAAATCTTTGCGAGTTCTCATTGTTGTTTATTCTGTTTGAAGACGATAAAAACTTCAACGTTTGACTTAAATTGTGTGTGAATTTTCCCCAAAAAAAAATATGGGAGAACTAACGGATGTTGCTGGCACAACTCAGACTACGGTAACACAGCCACCAGTGCCAACTGTGGCTATTTCTAGCCGTTCTGGTCCGGCATTGCCACCGGCGGAGAAACCCAAGCACTTGACCATCGTGAATTTACAAAGATTCATAAGGGAAGATGCTACAGTTCTTTAAGAAGGAGCACCGGACAACAAGCATCCATGATTATTGAGGCTTGGAATCATTCAGACTTTTTGTGCAAGAACTACATCCTTATTGGTGAGGATGCTTGTACAATGTCTACAGTACTGCAAAGACTTCAAAAGAGTTATGGAACGCTCTAGAGAAGAAGTATAAAACTGAAGACACTGTTTGAAAAAAATTTATATTTGCAAAATTTTTGGACTATAAAATGATGGACAATAAATCTATCGGAACCCAAATCCAAGAGCTTCAAGTCCTTATCCATGATTTCCTTGCTGAAGATATAACTCGTGTTAATATTTATTGCAAGCTCCTTCGTGGAAGGACTTTAAAAACTACTTGAAACACGAACGTAAAGAAATGATGTTAGAAGATCTTGTGATTCGTCTAAGGATCGAGGAAGACAACAAATCTGCAGAAAGGAAGGCTCGTAGTAATTCAACAATATTGGGAGAAAATATTGTTAAGACTGCTCCACCAAAGACTAAATCATCCGGGCCGACGAACAATTTCAAGAAGAAAAAGTTCAAAGGAGATCACAATTGTCGCAAGATTGGACATAAATCTACAGATTGTCGTACCCGAAGGACAAAAAGAAGAAGAATCATGCAAACATGATTGAAAAGAATGAAGAAGAGTACTTGTGTGCAATGTTCTCCTAATGCAATTTGGTTGGAAATCCAAAATATTGATGGATTTATTCTGGCACCAACAACCATGTTTGCTCCAATAAAGAGATGTTTATCTCATATGATCCCACTGGGCCCGAAGAGACAACATTCAAGGGAAATTCTACAATAGGTAAGGTTGAAAGCATTGTAATATTACTCTCAAAATGACTTCGGGCAAGGCATTGATTTTGAAGAATGTTCTTCATGTTCCAGAAATTAGGAAGAACGGGTTTAAGCGTGTTTAAGTTTAAAATTGTAATAAGTTAGAAAGATATGTACGTGATAAAAGGCTACCTAACTGAACGGGTTTAAGCGTGTTTAGGTTTAAAATTGTAATAAGTTAGAAAGATATGTATGTGGAAAAAGGCTACCTAACTGAGGGCCTTTTCAAACTCAATGTTATTGATAGCAATATGAATAAAGTTGAAATTTCGCCTTACTTACTTGAGTCAGATTCTTTATGGCATGAACGTTTGGGACATGTCAATTATAAAACTTTACGGAAAATGATCAACTTGGAAGTATTGCCTAAGTTTGAATGCAACAAATTAAAATGTCATGTTTGTGTTGAGTCTAAATATTCTAAGCATCCTTACACGCTAATTCATTAGACTTAATTCATATGAACATTTGTGATATGAAGTCAATATCATCTCGTGATGGAAAAAAGTATTTCATAAGTTTTATTGACGATTTGCTATGTTGACATACATTATAGCAAATATGAAGCAATAGATTCATTCAAGCAATACAAAAATGAGGTTGAGATGCAGCTTGAAAAAAAAAAGATCAAAATGATAAGAAGTGATTGAGGCGGTGAATATGAATCCCCTTTCGAAGAAGTATGTTTGGAATATGACACTATTCATCAAACAACTGTTCCATAAACGCCACAATCCAATAGGATTCTAGAAAGAAAGAATTGAACTTTAAAAGAGATGATGAATGACTTATTAATAAGTTCTGGATTACCACAGAAATTGTGGGGGAAAGCTTTACTTACAGCTAACTGAATACTCAACCAACTACCTATAGCAAAACACAGTCTATTCCATATGAAATATAGAAAGGAAGAAAATCCAACTTGAAATACTTCAAAGTGTGGGGGTGTTTGGCAAAGGTGCAGGTTCCTAAACCCAATAGGGTAAAAATAGGACAAAACTATTGACTGTGCTTTTGTTGGATATGCCAATAGTAAAGCATATCGATGTTTGGTGTACAAATCAATTTTTTTTTTATATTATACCAATACGATAATAGAATCAGATAATGCTGAATTTTTTGAAACTATTTATCCGTATAAAGGAGAATGTGAACTATCAGGAGAAGAATCTAAGTGACCTCGGGAAGAATCAAGGGAAAATGCACCAAGTGACAAAAATATAAGGCGTAGTAAACCTCAAAGGATGTCTACATCCTTTGGACCAGATTTTTTGACATATTTGTTGGAAAACGAGCCTCAAAATTTTTAGGAAGTTATGAATTCTTCGGAAGGTCAATATTGAAAAGAGGCAGTTAATTGTAAAACTGAATCCATATTGAACAACCACACGTAAAAATTGGTTTATCTTCCTCCCGGAAACAAATCTTGGGGTTCCAAATGAATTTTTAGAAGGATGATAATAGATGATGGCACTATTGACAAGTATAAGGAAAGACTTGTTAAAGGATTCAGACAACGAGAAGGTCTTGACAATTTTGACACATACTCGCTGGTAACAAGAATAACATCTATTCGGGTGTTAATAGTCTTGGTCGCGCGTGTATGGTCTTGAAATCCATTAAGCGGACATTAAAACAACCTTCTTAAATGGAGATTTAGATGAAGAAATCTATATGGAACAACCTGAAGGATTTGTAGTTCCCGGTAAAAAAGAAAAAGCTAAGGTATGTCGACTTGTAAGTATCTTCACAGACTAAAACAAGCACCTAAACAATGACATGCAAAATTTGACCAAAAAATGTTGACCATTGGATTCAAGATTAATGAGTGTGATAAATGTGTTAAAATTAAGAATACTCAAAATCATGTAGTCATTGTTTGTCTATATGCTGATAATGAGTAAAGACATTGCTGTTATAAAGGCTAATAAGCATATGCTTGCCAGCAAATTTGATATGAAAGACTTAGGAATTGCAGACTTAATTTTAGGAATTAAGATCCTTAAGACTCCTCAAGGTCTGACATTGTCTCAATCTCATTACATTGAAAGGTTACTTGACAAGTTCAATTATTTAAACTTTAAAATGGCAAAGATTCAAATTGACATAACCATTGCTCTTGAAAATAACAAAGGTGAAAGTGAGTCTCAATAAGTCTATGCTCGAGTATTGGGAAGTTTGATCTACATTATGAACTTTACAAGACCAAATATAGCTTGTGTTATAAGCAAACTAAGTCGGTACATGAGTAATCCCGGTCAAATGCATTGGATGGCAATGAAACAAGTTCTTGGAAATTTGAAATATAGCCAAAACTTTGCCTTGCATTACAATAAATATCCCGCAGCTACTAAAGGATACAGTGATGCAAATTGGATCACCGGATCAACTTAATCTAATTCCACAAGTGTATACGTGTTTAGCATTGGTTGAGGAGCAATGTCTTGAAAATCGTCCAAATAGACTTGTATCGCTTGCTCTATAATGGAGGCTGAGTTCATAGCTCTAGACAAAGCCAGTGAAGAAGCTGAATGGCTTCGAAATTTCTTGGAAGATATTTCATTTTGGCCCAAACTTTTAGCACCAACATGCATACATGGCGATAGCCAAGCGGCAGTAGGAAGGGCAGAGAGCGTTATGTATAACAAGAAATCTCCTCACATATGATGAAGACACAATACCGTTAGACAACTACTCTCTAGTGGATTTATCACTATTGACCACATAAAGTCAAGAGATAACGTGTCAGATCCACTTACAAAAGGCCTAACTAAAGAGACAATTAAAAGATCATGAGAGAAATGGGTTTAAGGCCTAGGACAAGTCATCATGGCGGTAACTCTACCTAGTAGACTAGAGATCCCTAGAGTTAGGTTCAAGGAAATCAAAAAAAGTTAGGAATGACGGTTCAACATTGTCAAATAACTCAACCCATTCTTATGGTGAAGAAAATGTTAAGAAATAAGGATAAAGCGATAAAACTTTTAATGGATTCAAAGTTTGGAAGATATGACCAAATAGTGTATCTACGGGTTGACACATTTAGGAATCACCTATGTGAGTGTGAAATGTAAGCCCACTCATGAAACTAGGCAGTGTTCATGGCTGAAACTAACACAACAAAGGAGAACCAAAACGGTTAAGGGTTAATTGTGTGACTTATGTTGTCTTGGTATATACGAAAGTACGACGGTTCAAAGATATCAAACTTTCCGACTGACCGAGTATATCCGATATATGTTCACTACGGAAAGTTCAAAGGGAAACCTACTTATCCAGATACAATTAATCTTTACTTGCAGATCACAAACTTGTCCATGCATTCCTTTATCATATAGTCATTCCCCATTCATGTGGGGGATTACTTGGTTTAAGTTAAGGTAAATGAGAAATATTTCCGAAAAGTTGCAACTTTTGAGTTGCACCTTTTCACTTAACTCTACCCAATGGCTATATAAATCTGGCCAATTCATCAAATTTTCCTAACGGAAAATTCTGATCATCTTCTTTCTTCTTTCTGCACTACAATTATTTTCTGTGTGTGATTTTTGTCGTCTATTGCATTCGCCGTTCATCAGGGTTTGAGTTATCGCTACGCTGGTGAATTAATTAATTCTATCTTGGGAGGATATATTCCATAACCTCGGGTATATTGAGGGGAGTAATTTCCTTAAGAACACATTGTGAATTCAGTGAGCTCGAAATATTTTCCTTTCTTTCCAAATTTTGTTTTCGATTGTTTTCTCTCTTTTCAGATTCTGTTGTAGATTATCTTCTGAATACAAATTCACAACACATATATAGTCCAAAAATACTTTTATATACCTCTTGAAATTTGAAGATATTACAATCTGGGTAACTTGATGATACCTTGAGAAATTCGAAGTTTAAGTTTGATTCTCGATAGAAGTAGGGTCCCGTACATAAATCTTTAAATACGAACTACTCCAATCCAAAATAATTGAGGATTTACCCTCTAAAAAGTTGGTCCAAATTAATTGAGATTTTAGTCTATCAGGAAGGTATTTTATTCTTTTTCCAAATTTACCCTTGACACATTCTTAATTCAAAAATAAATTTAATGCTTGTTATAGTTTCAAAGTCCATCTTAATTAAGGGTATTTTAGTCAATACACCTCTTAATTTTTAGGAGTAACTGAATTCCTTAACCCATGTATCCAAGTCTAAAACCTCAATTATTTTGGACCGAATGAAGTAGCGCTCGACATACGTAGAATTCTTAAAACTCGTTAATTGGAGAATTTAGTATGTTCCTGGAATGTAAATGGACCCGACCTCATCAGAATTATGATGATATTATTTGAAATGCACTTTCCCCAAATAATTTTCTCAACTATTCAACAATTTATTAAATGTTGATTTCTAGAGAAAAGAAGAAGAAGAAGAAGAAATTATACCAATAATGTATGACCAATTAATCTATATATAATATAAAGCTAGGTATAAACAAGGTGATGTGGCACCTCTCTATGCCCTCCATTCCTATTTATCTTTTTTCTCCTTTTTTTTTGGCATTTTTCTTCATTTTTCTACATAATTTAAAAGGCCTCATCCTTATACCTTAAATATTCCTTTGCTCACGTACATCACTACACCTATCCAATAAATCTCAATTAAACCCTTGAATTCAGACCACGTAGCTACATTGGCCAAAAACCGTTTTCCCGTGTAATTAATCACCAATAATTACCCAATTTGTTCATCTACTAATTGATATCCTATTTCGTGCCCTATATATATATACCGCTTCCCCATTCTTTCTTTTTGGGTATGCCATCCATCATGCATTGTGTCCTATTGTGCATTTTTTACTTAGTCAAAATTATTTAGTAATAAAAATATTGTGCATGATCTTACTTTCTAAGATTTTCATTTAGTAAATTGGTTTTTGGTATTCTATTTTTCATTCTAAGCAAGAACGTAATATATAGGCTTTTAATTTATCTTTTTATACTTCTTATTTGTAGTACATCAATTTTTGCGATGTGTCATTTGTTTCAGGGATAAGTAGAATATCAAATAGCGGACAAATGAAATTAAAGAAGACTAGAAGATGACTATGGGGAGATTTGAGGGGAAGGACAAAGGCATTATCATCACTAGCCATTTGACATGAATATCCGTTTTGGTAATGCTTTTTCTTTGTTTCATTTAAATAGTTTAGATTTAGTATTTCTTAATTACTTTACCAAAAAAAAAAAAAAAAAAAAATTTGATGACATCTTTTTCACCACATGCAATGTATCTAATTTTCTTGTAATCAGGATATTTAAATGGCTTAATTTTATTTATACTGATTGTTTATTTACTCTTTTTGATTCTTTTTTTCTTTGGATTGAGCTCCTCTTTGTTCATTATTTTAGCTAGGTAACTACTTTTTTCTTTATTTGTTTTGATAGACGATGAAGATGTGATAAACTGTCCAAAGAAAAGGAATGCTATAATTTTGCATGCTACAAGGTTGATTTTAGTTTTAACAGATTATGTCAATAAAATTTAATTCTATTTCTCCATATACAATTAAAAATTAGATTTTGTATGGTTATTTATAGCTATATAAAAGATGAAATCTACGAAATTTTACTTTTAATTTTAGTAATCCTTGAAACATTCTTATACAAAAAGTTAAATAAGTTTTATTGGGTAACTACATTTAATAGTATATGTCATAATAGTATATGCTCCAAATAATATAAATGTATGAATTAGCTATTGAAGTAACACCAAGGGATGTTGGTAAACAAAAAGATAGCATCCAAATTTAATATTAGGAACTAGCAATCTTTTCATAATTTCACTAATATGCTATGCTAAGCTTGTTTCGGTTTTCTGTTTGTTCTTCTTTTTCTCCTTTTTAGCCATTTTTCATCTTTTTTTTTTTTTTTTTTTTTTTTTTTTTTTTCTGTTTAATGCAGTTCAACTTAAATTTAGAATACGAAAGTCACAATCGAACAAGCAGCCATTTGCTTTCATTAGTAAAGTCCAACAAATGGTTGTTTTCATTTTGCATCTTATTTGATATTTCAAGAGTCTCTATTAAAGAAAAAGCCTTGTATTAAGAGCTCAAATTTAAAATGTAATGGAATGCTTCACATATTAACAATAACCGCCGCATCAACATTTTCGACCTTCTATATATTAATATTGACAATCCTTTTTTTGATTTCCATTCAAGTTAACATATAGTGATATATTTCATACTCGGTCTTGACGTCTTTAACATATTCTTTCAGTCAAAAGATTATATATAACTTAACCAAAGAATCATGAATTAAAAAATAGTAGAATAATAAAAAGGGAAAAGGTGCAAATATACCCCTCAACTTTATGATTTAGAATGAGACATACCCTCCCCCCTCCCCCCTTATAAAAGTGGTGTAAGTACATCCCTGCTGCTACAAAATGGTGCAAATATACCTTTTTGCTAATCGATTTTTTATTAATCATTTAGTTTATTATTTAATTTTAAAAAATACCACGTGGCTTTAAAAAAAAGGTTACCCATTTTATTTGAGTAGACATATTTTTCTAAAGCCACATGATAATTTTTTTCTTGGTAGGTCGGGTCTGGTTTGTATAAAAAATGAGAAGACTTATTTTTTTTTTAAAACCACGGCGGCTTTAAAAAAAAGTCTACTCGTTTTTTTTGAGTAGATATATTTTTCTAAAACCACATGATAATTTTTTTCCCAATGGGTCGGGTCTGATTTGTATAAAAAAATGGGTAGACTTAGTTTTTTATAAAGCCACGGAGATATTCTTTTAAATGAACTAGACTCGACCCACCAGAAAAAAAAATTACTATGTGGTGTTAAAATATGTCTACTCAAAAAAATGAGTAGACTTTTTTTTAAAGCCACATGAAATTTTTTTTTATTAAAAAATAAGCTAAATGAGTTTTTTTTTAAAAAAAAAAAAAAAAAAATCCGTTAGTGAAAAAGGGTATATTTGAACTATTTGTGTAAGGGGAGGGGTATATTTGCACCATTTTGTAACGACAAGAGTATATATACACCACTTTTAAAACGGGGGTATATCTGCTCTAAATCGTAAAGTTGAGAGATATGTTTGCACTTTTTCCCTAATAAAAAAGACGTTTGATTAATAAATATTGTTTCTTGCTTTAAAATTGTAACATTACTATTTGTTCATATTTTATATTTTTTCACGACCGCACGAAGCGTGGACGAGTCCACTAGTTATTTGAAAAATATAAGGTCTTCAAACTTTACAATTTTGCATGTGCTAAACAAAGGGGAAAGAGGGCTTTTAAAATGGGATTTTTACCATCTATGATAATTAGGGCAAAATAATTACCTGATTTAGCCCATATATAATTTGTTACCCGATTTAGCCATCATCAGCTCCTTCTCCCCAACTTCCCCTCACGATTTCACTGCCACACATTTCGCCATTGGGTCAATATCCTCAGCGACTTACTGCTGCATCACCACTACCCTCATCCATAAAATCGTCGGCTACTTACTACGACTTCTGCTTATTTTCCTTTTTTCATGATTTATATTCATACTGGTAGAAATTACATGTAAATCTAGTTTTTTCTTAAAGGATATGAGTAGATTTGAAGCTATTCGAAAAAGATTTGACTGATTTGGATGAAGTTCCATAGTTGAAGTTCGTAGCAAATCAAAATCAATTTTTGTATAATTTTGTATAATAGTGTAAAAGTGTGTATAAACATCTCTTATACACTTTTATACAAGGTTGATCCACTGTTTACAGTAAGTGTATAAAATTGTATATTATTGTATAATGCTGTATATCATGTGTATAAATATTGTTGTGGAAAATGTTGGCTATACGTGTGTAAATTAAAAATATGCCTACAAGGATGTAATATATTTTGTTGGATTGTATACAATTTTGACTACTGGGCCAGGTGTTTTGATATGGTATTAGTGTGGGGTTTATGTTTACATTTTTTTGCGCCTATAGCCCTTCTTTTGGTGTGGTCTTTAATTTTTGCTCTCAAATAGGTGGTCTTCAACTTTTCGCTCTTCGCTACTTATCTGGAGGTTACGTATTTGAACATTCGGTAAAAAAAAAAAAAAAAAAAAAAAAAAGAATTTCACAAGGTAGAATTTTGCCTGAAATTCTGCCTTAGAAGACGATTTTATAAGGCCTTTGCATCTTGTTTCTCGTGGTCTCATCCACTGAGAACAAGGCTGCTGCTGTGCCTAACTGATATCAGAGATGGAAATTCATGCTTTAATCAAAGCATGAGATGCACATTCACGCAATCTCATCTGGATATGCTTCCTGGAAGCGAGGTTATTGAAGAAATGGCTTATAGATAGTACAAGCAACACTTTAATTTCACAACAAAAATCAACTGATGATCTTCTTACAACAGTAAGTAATAGTAGTAGTTAAGTCCATACAAGTTGGTCCGTAAGCAAAACCAAATAGCTCATATATTAAGGCAGAATTTTACCTTCAGACAAAATTCTGCCTTGTGAACTTTTTAAAAAATTTTGACTGAGCGGGGTTCAAACCCGAAACCAAAGAATTCTAACGAAGGGCAAAATTTAAAGACCACCAATTTCATGGGAAAAAATTAAAGACCACCCCAAAATAAGGGCATTCATGCTAATTGCCTCATGTTTATCTGGTGTAATCTTGCATGATTTGCCCTTCAAATGGGCCGGTCTTAAATTTTTGCCCTTCAAATGGGCTGGTCTTTAATTTTTTCCCTTCAAAGTAAAACTTATACCTAGCAGGACATGAGTTCTTTAAGGATAAAAGCATAACTTTTGGGATATTATTATGCGAAAATATAAACATATGCCTTGCGAATAAATTGTTTGACTTGAGGGGAAAAAGTGCAAATGAGCCATAAAAGATTAGCTTATTTTGTTAAGTCAGTTTCTTTTGATGATTGGAAATAACAAATTCAACTAGAGGGACTTTGTAAGAAAAAATTCAAACATTAAATGACTTTATTCATGCAAACTAAATCAAACGACTTTACAAAATAATGCAACATAATTGAATGACCTTTTAAAAATGGGTAACTTACATAAATGACTATAGTTTCTAGGCTTCTAGCCAATCGTAGCTATTTTTTTCTTAATTACATTTCATAGTTGTGTTATAGCTATTTCACGTGTATTTAAGTGTAGTGAAATACACAGTTTCGCGTGTATTCGGGTGTAGTCAAATACGCAGTTTAAAATACACTCACCCAAATACATATGTATATATATCATCCAAACAACAAATACATACATCTAGTTTGCTCAAAAATACAATCAGTCAAATACATATATCTTATATTTACACTAAAAAAATGACGAATATACTCAAGTACACTCAGATCTGGAGAATAAAATACACTCAGATCTGAGATACAAGAAGGAGAACAAGCCATGAATTGCGGCCAGAGATGTAAAGTTCCTCTGGAAATGGAGCAAATACACTTAGATCGACAAATTCATGAAAATATTTATACTCAAAAAATGATGAATACACTCGAATACACTCAGATCTGATATACAAGAAGAAAAAGAAGAAGCCGTGGATTCCGGCCATATATGTAAAAGTTCCTCTAGAGATTGAGAAAATACACTCAAATATTTACACTCAAAAAATGACGAATGCACTCAAATATAGAGATACAAGATAAAATAGACTTATATCTGAGATACAAGAAGGAAAAGAAGCCATGGATTTCGGCTAGAGATGTAAAAGTTCCTCTGGAAATTGAGCAACTACAATCAGATCGACAAATACACTCAAATACATCATCTTCGTCTAGGTCTTCTTCGAGAAAAACATCATCATCTATGTCTTCTTCTTCAATGGAAGCATGGTGTTTATACTATTGTTGACGCGACAGAGTTGATCGTCATTGTCTGGGTGTTCTTCGAGAAAAACATCACCGTCTAGGTCTTCTTCTTCAATGGCGGCCTGGTGTTTATGCTGCTGTTGACGGTCCAGAGTTACCCCCCCCCCCCCCCCCGCCCCATTGCCTCCTAGGGTTGCCATTGTTCGTGGCTTGTTGTGTCGCTGCTTACGGACAAATACACCAACTCCAACGAGGCATTAATGGTGAAAACGGGGAGAGGGAGAGAGAGAGAGCGGGGTGGGGGTGGGGGGTGGGGTGGAGATGAGAATACACAGGATCTGGGAGAAGGGTAAATACAATATAGTTATAAGCAGTAAATTAAATACACAATATAACTATGTATTGTAATTTATTTAAAGTGTAGTTATTATATTTAAATACCTCTTATAGTTAGCTACAACATGTAAATTATTTTAAAAAATTTACGCCTAATATATGGAGTGGCAACTTCTTAGCTGCCCAATAGAGTAGGGCCAGTTACTTTGGACATGACCCTCTTTGTTTTTGTTCTAGCCTTAGCTTTACAAGTAATGTTCCCATGGAAATGTTGTCTCCAAAAGAACTAACTCAATAGTTTTGAAGGTACCATTTCCCTTTATTTCTAGTTTGGTCGTTATCGTGTGCATTGTACAACTGCATAGAATTGTCACCATACATATTATTGGGAAAAAATCACTATATACGTGTAACAAGGTGAGAAGTGAAAAGTATAACTAATAATTGCTCTATTAAAATGTCTAAGTTACTCTATATACTCCTGTGATAGGACTGAGACATCGATTGTGTATTTCATAATCGAAAACTTAAAATGCTACATAATAGAACCCTACACAACTATTGTAGCTATATTCCAAATTTAGTTATTCACATAGTTGAATTGGTGAAAATAGTTTTCATCTCCCAAATTTGCCTTCAAAATCAAATACCTTCCTAAACATTAAACAGTTTACATTTTCATCATCTTATCTCAACTTTCGGCCTTGACCAGTAAATTTAGAATAGTTGACTGATTACCAAAGGTGTGAAATGTAATTCTACTTATTATTTTCAATTAATGGGTTCCCAAATTAATAACTCTCTTTTGAAAGGTTTTTTTTTTTTTTTTTTGGGGTGGTGGGGGCTCGCCCCTAGTTATACTATTGGCAAAACATCCTAAGACTCACGGGAGGTTTACTGCCTACGAGCCCGATTTTGCATCCAACCACGCCTAACACTCGGCGTTCGGTCAAAAATTTCTATCGAAGTCATGTGTCAAATTTTCTAATTAGCTTTGTTGACCCTCAAATTCTTTAACAAATGAATAAAAGTTCAATCCATCTATTAAAATATGGAGCATAATTACTAATAACATTGTGAGGATGAATATCTTTACATATCCTTCTGAGAATTGCTAGACAACACGAAATATGTATCTTCATTTTCTATTGATCTTCCCGTCTTATTCTTTGTCTCTCAAAATTATCAGATTTTTATTATTTTGCTATTTGTAAGCAATTCTATATTTATTTATGAAAGAGTAATATTGAAAATTATAGTACTGATAATGTTTATTGATTATTTACTTTGAGGAAGGTAATATGTGTAGTTTGATTATACTTTTTTAGCACTACTGCTTTGTTTATAATTGCAAAATATGCCAGATATTTTTGTTTTCGATGAGTACCTTTATGTTTTAAACTTTTAATGTACTTTCGTATTCTTTTGTGTTATTATGCTATTTTTTTGGTAACTTACATTGTATTAATCACCAAGAACAAAAATGTTACATAACCATTGCCAGTCCAACACAACTAGCTATCTCAAGAAAATAATAAACAAAGCCTAAGCTGTACACTCTAGGACTTTACAGTCAAAACATAAAAATTAAATAGCTAGAACAGCATATTGTGCATCAAAGATTGGACTACATGCGATGCTAACATTACTTACACATGTAGGCAATCTCTCTAGTAGTGACTTTCTCAGTCTCTAGATTTCTTTTTCAAAAATCATCTAATTCTCTCTATCCAGATGACAAACACAATCAACATATACAACAGATGTGAGCTTTTTGAGTTCTTTCCTTAGCATTCTAAATTATTCATGTCAAATGCTGGTCCTAGACAATAATTGGGAAGACTTGCTTTTAAAGCCAGATAAGGAGTCTATTTTGCATTGCCTCAGTGAAATCGCAACTCATGAACAAATGGTCTCGTGTCTCAGGATGAGCATGACACAGGACTCAAGATCAACTATCATGCCCCATTGTGCTGGCCTGTCAGTGGTAAGAAGTTTGCTTTACAGCTACACCAACATCGTAAATTTAGCCTTAGCCCAGCATTAGTCTTGTACATCACACATTTCCAAGGGACTTTAGGGTATGTAGGTAGAAGTTGAGTATAAATCTATTTAGTAAGATACTAGACACATTTATAATTTGCACTTGTGTCAGTATCTATCTTGCTTCCAAGATTTTGTTCATGATCCAACAGACTTGCCGGGGATCTGGCAGTGGTAAAAGGTTGGCCTTTGAGATAAAACTCATCGATCCGCTTGATACATTAACTTTCATCTTCGTGAGATAGATCCCAAAAAGTTTTAGCCAGAGAAGCTCTATTCCAAAATCAAAATATTAGCGTGATTCAGTCCCTCAAATACTCTAGCTAAACACACTGTCTCTCATGCAACAAAGAGCCTTCTTAGTGACGCTATTAGTGCCACACCATACGAAACTCCTACGATCTGCATCAATCAATTTAAGAACCTTAACTGGAATTTGAAATAGTTGAGACCCGTAGGATCGGACTCCAAATAACACAGATTGGAAAAGATGGGCTTTTCTAGTATAGGAGAGCTTCTTAGCTATCCAAGACGTGATTCTGGGCACACGATATGCATCAATCAATTTAAGAACCTTAACTGGAATTTGAAATAGTTGAGACCAGTAGGATCGGACTCCAAATAACACACATTGGAAAAGATGCGCTTTTCTAGTATAGGAGAGCTTCTTAGCTATCCAAGACGTGATTCTGGGCACTATTTTCTCTATACATGGTTGCCACTGAATAAAAGATCTCCGGTTAGTGGATAAGGGAACTCCAAGATACCTAAAAGAATATCAGTAGCAGGTATGCCAAGCATATAAACAATTATGTCCTTATCCAACTGAGCAACTCCACCAAAGTATATAGAGCTTTTCTGTAGATTAGCCTAAAGCTTCTGAGAACTGTTTGAAATCCTGGTTCATCTTCTTTCCAACGGGCAATGTGCTTAGTGAAAAGACTTACGCTTTGCACCTGAAGGAGATTACCCAGTTAGGTACAGTACAAAGTCTTCCATTTAGGCAGGTGGAAACAGTGGCGAATGCAGGATTTTGACTCAGGGGGTTCGGAAAAAACAACAAAAGCTAAATATAAAAAATAATGTTGTTACTGGGAATCGAACCTAGGATGCTAGATTCAATTTGAACACCCTGAACAACTTGAGCTAACTTTTTGCATTTGTTCAGGGTGTTCAGAAGTTCATATATGTACATAAACACAAAAAATCAACCCTATACATACACTGTAATTTTTCGCCGAGGGTGTTCGGGTGAACACCCTGGGCAGCCTCTAAATCCGCCCCTGGGTGGAAAGCGCCATCCAGCTTTTTCTTCACTTTGTTAATGAATCAGCTACTAAAGGGGCAGGCCTATATAAAATAGTAACTGAACTGAGGCAAACAACATAAGGTCCAGTGGCGGATCCAGAATTTTGATTCAGGGTGTTCAGAAAAAAAAAAAAAAAAAAAAAAGAAGCTAAACATACACTGTAATTTTTGGCCGAAGGTGTTTAAAAGTTAATATATGCACATAAACACAGAAAATTTACCCTATATATACACTGTAATTTTTTGCCGAGGGTGTTCGGATGAACACCCTGGCCCCCAAGTAGATCCGCCCCTGATAAGGTCATCTGCAAAGCTCAAGTGATTGAATCCCAATTTTGCACACCTAGGGTGAAACTTAAAGGATTTGTTATCCTTTAGCTCGCGTGATTTCCTGCTCAAATACTCCACAGTCATTGCAAATAAGTAGGGTGAGATGGGATCACCCTGTCTCAATCCTTTAGCAACATTAAGTGGCTTTGTAATTTCACCATTCACCACCATTGTGTATTTAACAGTTACCACACATTCCATTATCCAGGAAATAAACCTGTTAGGAAACCCCAACTCTATCATAACCTTCCTTACATAAGACCACTTCGCTAAGTCATAGGCCTATTTTAAGTTAATTTTAACCATGAGACCAATTAGCAAGGATAATATTGTCGGAGATTTTCCTTCATAGAATAAAACACCTTGAGCATCACAGATAATACTAGATATAACTTTCTGGATTCTAGCGGTCAGGATATCTACAATGATCTTATATAGAACAGTATAACAAGAAATTGATTTATACTTTTTGAGTGTCATTGGGCTGGAATTCCTTGGTACTAAAGTGATCATAGTGTAGTTAATAGCTGTAAGAAATTTTCAGAGATAAAGGACCATCTAACTGCCAAAGTCACCTCCTTCTTCATCACTGGCTAAACCTTTTCAAAAAAATGAGAATTGGAACCATCAATACCTAGAGCTTTATCATCGGCTATGGAATTCAAAACAGGCTAAACCTCTTGGTTAGTAACATCTGCACATAGTTCACCTCTCTGATACTGAGAAAGGGGACACATTTATTCATTATGGTCTTGCTAATTGCAGGTACTGAAGAGGCTAAGCCATAAGGGACTCATAGAAATAAACAATGTCCTTTTTGATAGCCAAAGGGTGATCACATTGAATGCCAGTGAAAGGTGTAAGATGCAAGATCTGCTTCCTCTATGTTCTATATTTAACCAAAGCAGAAAAATACTTTGTATTGGCCTTCCCAAGCTTTATCCATTTTGCTTTAGCTTTCTGCATGATTGCACCCTCCTTCACTAATGAACATTTCTCCAAGTCAAGCAGAATTTGTTTCTCCTTTTCAAATGGTCGGTCGCTGCATTGGACAATGATAATTCCCTGACTTAGTTGAAGTTCTTTACTAGCTAACAAAATCTTCTGGGCAATATTCATTTACTCTGAATTATTTAGTTGCCTCAACTTAGGCTTAAGGGCCTTAAGTTTTATCCAAACATCTTTCATAGGGAGTCTGTCCAAGTTATGCATCCATATCTATTCCACTATAGGCAGATATTCAGAGTTCCTGTCACGACCCAAATCGGAGGGCCGTGACGGGCGCCGGGCCCTACCTGTCGAGCACCACTAACGCATGCTTCCATATCATAATCGTAAATAAAGGTGGACCACGAGGGTCATCAGATGACAACCTGCTGAATCATAAAAGAACTCTACTGAAAAGGGACGAGCCAGAAGGACATACGTATATAGCCATGCTGGACAAACCGTACGGGACAACAAGGCCATCATAGACAACTATACAACAAAATATAGGCCGAGACGGCCATACAACGTCTAACTATACCATAACTATCAACAAGCCTCTACTAGAGTACATGACATAATAAGGTTGGGACAGGGCCCTGCCATACCCATATGTACAAAAAAATATAACGTACCAAAACACGACAGCAACTCCGAGACAAGTGGAGTGCTCCAATAACAGCTAAACGGCAACCTATTGAGGCGGATCTTCAATCGGTCTACCTGAACCTGCAAGCATGAAACGCAGTGTCCCCCAGGCGAAAAGGGCATCAGTACGAATAAAGTACTGAGTATGTAAGGCATGCAAGTAGCATAAAGGAGACATAAAAAGTACATGGGATAAATAGAATGCAACCTGTAAATCTGAACTGCCTCTGAGGGTCAATGATTACCACTTGCTCACACACACACACACACACACACACACACACACACATATATATATGCGTATATAACGCCTTTCAAGTCTTTGTGCGCATTCCATCGTATCTTATCGGCCTCTGTTGGCATAATCGTCATCATATGACCAGCTGATCAAGTGGTAATGCGTATATAATGCTGTAAACTTCCCCATAACCTATATAGATATCATGTAAGTATAAGCGTATATAACACTTGTGGGGTCATAGTATCTCTCTTTCTCTCTCTCTCTCTCTCTCTCTATATATATATATATATATATATATATATATATATGTCTAATATGCATGAGTGTGATAAGAGTACATCCTGAATCTATAGGAGTGATGTAAGGTTGTTACACCTCCAAACATCGTTATAAGATGGCATTTTCATCAACATGTGACTCTATGAAGCATACTGAAGTTGCAGGAGGACTTGCTTAGAACAATATTACTGGGACATGAATCAACATCGAACATCTCTAGATGCTAAGAATGGAATCATTATGGAGTAGTGTTACGTTTGCATTTCGTTTATATGGATCATGATAAAAGAAGGAAAGTGTTATATCCGGCATTTTTGCATATTTGGAAAGTTTGGAATAATCTTTGCTTGTAAGAAATAAGGCCATATTTGGATCTTACTAGTATGAATATGTCGGCTATGGAAACATTGGTGCGGAATTTGTCGAGAAAGGTTAAGGACAAAATCGGAATTTTGGAAATTTGTTTCATGAAACTACAAATTTAGCCAAATTGTTGGGCCAAAAAAAAAATAAGGAAAAATGGCCCAAAACCATGGAGTGGCCGGCCAAGGCCTTGAGAAATGGCCCAAGCCATGTCATGTGAGTATCATGTGGCATTTAATTACAAAGGATGACATGTATATATATGTTCATCCTTTGGAATATTCAAGAAAACAAAGGAAAAATCAAGAAGAAAAAAGAAAGAGCCTTCGGCTCTAAGAGAAAAAGAAAGAAAGAAAGAAATTTTCCTAGCCTTCTACTTCAATCCAAAAATCTTGTTTTTCTTGAATTAGTAACAAGCTCAAGACGCTCTCCGACGTGGTATAATTAGTTTGGCGAAAGAACCACGTTTGCGGCAAGTTGAAATTTCAAGAAAGAGGTAAGAATTCTATTCTTTTGTGTTATGGAATAAGTATGCATGTTATAATGATTAGAATTAGATGAGAACTATGAAAGTGTGGTGTGTGTGTGCATGGCGTGTGTGTGTGAAGGGTGTGTTTGGCCGTGTGCCATGTAGTATGGAGGAGAAGTGAATTAAATTTCATTTAGTTATTAGTTGTGTTGTTGCGATGTTTGTGATGAAAAGAAAGGTTTAATGAATCAAGTTGGTGTTGAAAATGGTTGTGGGTTATTATGGGGAATTACATGATTTTTATATAGTTTTTATATAATGATGAAAGTAAGATCTTAGATGTGAATTATGATTATGACTTATGAAATTGGAAGATGGAAAAATGTTATGAATATGCATGTTGAAGATTAGAGGTTTTGGATGAATTATGGTTTGATGGAAACCTTGCGTATTTTGAGGTGTAATGAGAAGTGAGTCCGAAATGTATTTGAATGGCCTTGAATTAGTAGATAAATATGAAAACGTTGACATTGGATGAAAGGTGTGAAGTTAGAACGGAAGTTAATGCATTATGTAGAAAGAAAGACTATTTGTGTTAATATGTGTTTTGTAGCGATTATTGGTGTTGTTGATGTTGTTGTTGGGTTGGTTGTTGTCATTTAAGCCGAGTTTAATTCTCGGGGATGTTGGATTTATAGGGGAGATGCTGCCCAAATTCTTGTAGACAAATAAGGGCTAAGAATAAGCTCCCAAAGGCATATGATTTACATTTGGTAACTTTGACCATTTGCAGATTCTAGACGAAACGGGATTTGAGTTTAAGCGAGCATAAGACGTCCGTAAGGTATGTAAAGCCTACCTTTCCTTCTTTGGCATGTCCTAGTCCTACTAGGTTGAGATCGGAACCTCGGGGATAATTCTGCTCTTGGAAATCCGAGTTTGATCTTGCATACTATTCATTCAGCGCAGTTGAACTATAATCCTTATATTTGATTAAAAGAATGCTTAAACCTTTGTAACTGTTGCAAACGTATCTGGATCGCTCCGAAACTTTTATAGATGGCTTTAGGGAGCCTAATGTTTGTGATTTATGTCCGCCGCCTCGACTCGACCCGAGGTGGGCCCGCAAGTCCCGAGACTTCCCTTATTTGATTTGTTTGATTCATTTCCGTACGATATGAGAAGGAAGTGTTTGCCTATGACTCTAAGGTCCGTTTGAAATGTCCTATAATGTCGTTTGAACGCTCATTACTATGAATGATACTAAATTTTCCGAGAGTGACCTACGATGCATTTTTCGAAAAATTGACTACTTAAAAGTCCGCGACTTTTGTATATTAATTCTAATTAACTCGATACTCATTTTGAGCCTTCTGATCCTAATGTGTTCGTATATGAAATTATGTGTCGAGTCCTGAAACTTAATTTTGATATGCATATGGTTTCTTACTCCGCTCGTGCCAATTATTATGACTTCGTTCGCCGGTGCCCGGGCTGGTTCTGTGATCGTGCGCATTATGACATATTCGGCAGTATGATGTGTTACGGTTTCCGAGACCTCGCCATAGGGCCGGTTACCGTTTATGGTGTTATGATGTGATATGTCATCTGATATATTCTGATGATTTGATGTGTGTGATGTTATGATGTGCTCGGAGTTTGTACGGAGATTTGAAATCTTCTGGAGTATGATGTGTTGTGGCACCAGCGTCAGGGGGTGACCACGTTCCTGAGCCTTTTGCATGACTTTTATTTGCATTCTGTACATTTGCATTCCGCACGGGTTTGATCCGCATTACGTATTTGTTACGTATCTTCGACTCCGGCCATGTTTTGGATTCTGTACCTCTTGCTTTACATACTCGGTACTTTTTTCGTACCGACCCCGCTTTCTTCGGGTCGCGTTTCGTACCCGCGGTACAGACGCTCGGTTGGGTGATCCTCCGGTTTAGGCTACCATTCTGCTACTTTGGAGTGCTCCCCTCGATCCAGAGCCCACATTTGGTATATATGTTTTGCTATGCATATTCTGTACATTTGTGACTGTTCGGGTACGGCGGGGCCCGTCCCGTCATATGTTCGTATGTTGTTCGTCATTCCCGTTTGTAGAGGCTGTAGTCATATTTGTAGGTCATGGGTCCGGCTTGTTCGTATGTGATTAAATGTCTTGCGTCCTTAAGCGGCCCGTATGCTACTATGGCCGATATGGCCCACATGTTTGTATGTATGTGTATGTACGGGCGATGTGCATTCCGCCGCTTTGATTTTGATATGATGATTCCGCACGGCGACCGCTTAGGATAGCATTCGTTTCGTATTTGTATGACGTACGCTATCGATTCTTGCGAATAATATCTGTTAAATCTGGATATGTCCTAATATGACAATTTGGTTCATAAGTTGTTTGGGTGCCTAAGTAGGGCACCAGTCACGGCCCACGGGGCTGGGTCATGACAGAAAGTTAGCCTGAACATAGCTCAAGTCGTCAATACAAGCCCACAACGAATCTATCGAACTAGTACTCCAATCCTATAACAAAGGGAGGCATTTACAAACTTAGATGGTACTAATATATCACGTATCTCAAATGATGAATCAAATCTAGAACAAAACGGGCAGCATTTCCCCATTTCTTAATTATCACACACATTCAACAGCTAACAATCAACACAACAACCTCATATGATCCTCTTTCAAATCTCATATCAATAATATTTAGATATATATACAATAAAACAGTCCGATATACACTTTGCATACGACATCTATACACTTTTTCCTTCAAAATAAACCAAGTATAGCAACCCCAACACAATCTCAACATCAACTACTATCCATACAACGAGATTTTAGCTCAAAAACACACTAACAATCATGGCTCAAAATAGATGAAAACTCAATATAAACTTAAGTTCATATTTGAACCTTCCCTCCAACTCCTTTCCCTCCAAACCTAATATAACCCTCACATAAACTCATAAACATGGAAATAAGATGAATTCTTACCTCAAGGATTCAAGAACACAGCAACTGCATGATTACTTCACCTTGAAGCATTCTCCAAAGCAACTACAAAGAGGTGAAACAAGTTTCAACAACACTTTGGAAACCGTTGGCACTTGATTCTCACTTTAATTCCTTAACTTCACTTGGGGTTTGATTACATATGTTGGAGAGGGTTTCTAGAAGTGTCAGAGATCAGGAGAAATATAGAAAATGAGATAAAATGAGGAGAATATGAAATATATACTAAAAGGGCTGCCACCGACTTAATTTTATGGTCCCATTATACGGACCGTAAAAATTATACGATCCGTATAATTGGACCGTAAAATGCCAACGGTGGCTTACCCCCACTGTTATCAAAATACGGTGGGTCAACCAAATATACGGTCCATAATTTCCACCCGTAAAACCCAACTTTTTTCGAAACGCATTCTCGTCGATTCATTTAACCTCTAATCCGCCCAACACATACTAAGCATTAACTTAAACCCTTGTATACTCAAAATGAACACGTCTAATCTTATAAAACCTCAAAGATAATTCCACTTTCCAAATCTATAACAACCAACTCACGAAGTTACTGAACGTACAAAAACACGAGGTGTAACATCCTCCCCCCCCCCCCCCCGAAACTTTCATCCTCCAATGTTAAACTTTCAGAAGTCTACAAAAATTTCAGCTGAGTTTCATCAGTAATCATACTACTACCAACCTGCCAGACAGCCCAACAACATAGTGGAATGCCACACAGGGCAATAACAAAATGGCCTCACACGACCAACAAAAATAACCGACAATATAATGCATACCTGAAGATGATGGTATCGTAGCCTGATCCTGCTATAGGATCGGAAACAAATGACGATATCTAGACTTCATATCTTCCTCGACTTCCCAAGTCATCTCCTTTGCATTCTTATTCCTTCTGATTACTTTTACAGAATCTACATCTTTGGTTTGCACCTGGTGATCTAGAATAGCAATAGGGACTTCCTCATATGATAACTGCTCTGTAATCTGGACATCATCTGCGGGTACAACTCTGAAAGGATCTCTGATGAACTTACAGAGCATGGATACATGGAAAATCGGATGTACAGACTCAAAGTCTGAAGGTAAGTCTAACTCATAGGCTACTTGGCCTACTCTACGCATAATCCTGTAAGGGCCAATGTACCTAGGGCGAAGCTTGCCCTTCTTACCAAATATTATGACACCCTTCATAGGCGATACCTTCAGGCAGGGGCGGATCCACCCTTTAGGGTGGGGGTGTCATAGCACCCCTTAGATTAATAAATTTTTTATATACTTATGCTGTAATTTGCTTAAATTAGGTTATATATTTGATCCTGCCACCCCCAGCCTTAAATTAGACAAAGGTGCCACAGCTGGTAGACACAAGTTTGAATCTATCTTGAATATTTTTCGACTCCCGTTTTTCTTTGTGCTTTTTTACTTCCGTTGTACAAGTAATTCTCTTTTCGGCTCTCCCAATTTTCTATTTATCTTCTTATTATTTATATTGGCTTTCCTCTTTTCTATTATTTTATCTGTGATCTCTAGCGAGAACACACAAATAGAAACTTCAAAATCCCTTAAATTAAACATTTCTCTTAATCTCAATTCTGTGAGTATTTAAATCGAAAAACTTGGCTCTCAATGGGAATTTTGGATTGAGATCAAAATTCAATTTTTTTTTTTTAATAATTTCTTTTGTTTATTACTCCCTCCGTCCGTGTTTACTTGTCTATATTTGACTTGGGACACTCTTAACAAGCAATAAATAAAATGAGAAATGAATTGGAGTACTTAATAATAAGAGTAAAATAGGTATAAAATGGAAAATTATGTCTTGGTTTTTCAAACTATATAACTTACAACTAAAAGTGGACATATATTTTTAGTATAATGGACAAATAAAAATGGACGGAGGGAGTGTATTATATAAATTTATGCTATTCTATAATTTTTAAATTCAATATAAATCACTTTACTACTTAAATTGTGATGGAAATTTCATAAGCACTGCTTAGAAAAAACATGAAATTTATGATTTATTTTTTAGAACTTGTAGTTTATCTAATTTTACATTTACTTATGGGGTGTATTTACCTATTGAAGAGTTTTTCTATTATTTTTCTTATTTTGATTGGTGTAATTCCCTTATTGAAGATGTTATTTTACTTGTGCAAATTCATTTTTTTAATATACATAAGAGATGCAAGTCCCTTAGTGAAAATGTTAATTTTACTTCTGTTGTTAATGGGTGTGATTCCTTGTTTAAGATACTAATTATGTTCATTTCTTGATTTTTGAGATGTAATTTTCATATTTGCAAATAAAAAAAGCCTATTAAGTTGACCCGAATAAACTAAAAAGAGATAGACCCGACCCAAATACATGTTCCTAAGAAAATGTACATTGAAGAAAATTGTGGCACCCACCACCTTCAAATCCTAGATCCGCCTCTGCCTTCAGGAACACCCAGTCATCTATGTGGAACTCCAAGTCTCGTCGTTTATTATCTGCATAAGACTTCTGGCGACTCTAAGCTGCTAGTAACCTCTGCTGAATAAGCTTAATCTTCTCCACCGCTTGTTGGACCAATTCAGGTCATATCAATCTTGACTCTCCAACCTCGAACCTCCCGATAGGAGATCTATACTTTCGCCCATCTAGGGCCTCATATCGGGCCATTTGGATACTAGAACGGTAGCTGCTATTATACATGAACTCAATAAGAGGCAAATGATCATCCCAGATACCTCCGAAGTCTATCACACATGCTCGTAGCATATCCTCGAGTGTCTGAATAACACACTCAGCCTGATCGTCTGTCTGGGGATGAAATGTTTTACTAAGGTTCACCTGTGTCTCCAATCCCTTCTGAAAAGATTTCCTGAAGTTAGTTGTAACCTATGTACCTCTGTCCGAAATAATGGATACTGGAACAAAATGAAGTCGCACTATCTCCTTAATATATAACTGCGCATAATCCTCAGCGGAATAAGTAGTCCTGATAGGTAGAAAATATGCTGACTTTGCAAGTCTATCGAATATCACCCATATCAAATCAAACCTGTGCTGGGAATGAGGTAAGCCTATAATGAAATCCATATTAATCACCTCCTATTTCCAAGTTGGAATCTCTATATCCTGCAACAATCCACCAGGCTTCTGATGCTCAACCTTTACCTGCTGACAATTAGGGCATTAGGCCACCAAATCTGCTATATCCTTCTTCATACCATTTCCACCGAGAAATCTCTCTGATATCATGATACATCTTCGTCGACCCTAGATGAATAGAGTAGCGAGAATAGTGAGCTTCTGCCATAATCTACTGATGTAACCCAGCAACATCCGAAATGCATAATCTGCCTCGTTACCTCAAGAACTCCGTCTCTAAAAATCTCGAAGGGTGACTTTTTTTTCTATGAAGATATCTCCCTATACTGAATCAAAGAAAGATTCTCATATTGGTGTTCCTTAACCTCAGCTACTAAGGATGATGAAGTTGTTTCCTGAACTGTAACTCCTGCATCACCTGAGTCTAATAAATGATCTTCTAAGCTGGCTAACTGATGAAGCTGGGCGAGCTAACTCCCTTTTATCTGCTCACAAGTAAGACAAACTACCCATAGATCAGTGGCTAAGGGCATCGGCTACTACATTCGCCTTCCCTGGATGGTATTGAATATCAACATCGTAGTTTTGTAACAGCTCTAACGATCACCTCTAACATAAATTTAACTCTTTATGTTTAAAGCCAAACTGAAGGCTTTTACAATATGTGTAAACATCAACGTGGACACCATATAAATAATGTCTCCAAATCTTAAGTGTATGAATCACTGGAGCTAATTCCAAATCATGGGTTGGATAGTTCTTCTCATGCTTCCTCAGCTACCTCAAAACATAAGTGACAACCTTACCGTGCTGCATCAACACACAACCCAATCTAGCGCCCGAGGTGTCATAATAGATAGCATAACCCTCTGATCCCTCTGGAAGGGCCAAAACTGGCATTGAAGTCAGTCTGTTCTTCAACTCCTAAAAGCTCTGCTCACAAGCGACTGTCCACTGAAACTTTGCTGCTTCTTGAGTCAGCTTTGCCAGTGATGCTGAAAGACAGGCGAAGCCTCCACATATCTCCTGTAATATCCTGCCAACACTAGAAAACTATGAACCTCCGTTGGTGTCGTAGGTCTAGGCTAAGTCTTCACAGCCTCAATCTTCTGAATGTCAACTCTGATGCCTTCATCTGTCACAATATGTCCGAGGAAAGCCACAGAGTTTAACCAGAACTCATATTTAGAGAACTTTGCGTACAACTTCTGTCCTGAAGAACTCTGAGTACAACACATAAATGATCCACATGCTCAACCTCTAATCGAGAGGAGCCTAGAATATCATTAATAAACACAATCACAAATAGATCGGCGAAGTGTCTAAATACGCTATTCATCAAATCCATAAATACTGTTGGCGCATTAGTCAACCCAAAACAACATCATAAGAAACTCGAAGTGACCATATCTAGTCCTGAATGTTGTCTTCGAAATATCTTTCTCTCTGACCCTGATCTGAAAATAACCTGACCTTAAGTCTATCTTTGAAAAGCATCTGGCACCTTGTAACTGACCAAATAAGTCATCAATCCTCGGGAGAGGATACTTGTTCTATATCGTCACCTTACTCAGTTGTCTGTAATCTATACACATCAGCAACGAGCCATCCTTCTTCCGCACAAATAAAACTAGTGCTCCCCACGGCGACGTACTACGCCTAATAAAGCCCTTCTCAAGAAAATCTTTCAACTGCTCTTTCAATTCCTTCAACTCAGCAGAGGCCATCCTATAGAGGGAATATATATCGGCTGAGCATCTGGTAGCATATGGATAGTAAAGTCAATCTCCCGCTATGGCGGAATGCCTGGAAATACATTTGGGAATTCATTAACTATGGGAACAGACTGAAGGGTCGGTGGATTTGCTTCTGCATTCTGGACTAGAACAATGTGATAAATATAACCCTTTGCGATCATCTTCCTTCCCTTGAGATAGGAAATAAGCCTATCTCTCTGTAAAGTTGTATTACCTTTCCATTCCAGCACTGACTCTTTTGTAAACTAAAATCGAATCATTTTGTTCTGTAATCAATGTTAGCATAACAAGAAGCCAACCAATCCATATCCATAATAACATCAAATGTACCACACCAACTTAATCAAGTTTGCTACGATATGATGATTACAGATTATAACTTCACAATTCCTGTATACTCATCTAGCTATCACTGGGTCTCCAATAGGTGTAGACACCTCAAAAAGCCTAATCACCTCAGGTTCTATCCCAAACTTACCAACAATAACAGGAGTGACGTATGATAAAGTAGAGCCTGGATCTATCAATGCATATATGTCATGGGAGAAGATTTATAGTATACCTGTAACAATATCGGGTGATAACACAAGATCTTGCCGACCAACCAATGCATAGATGCGGTTCTGAGGGTCGCTCAAGCTGGATGCTCTACCACTGCCTCTACCCTAGCTAGCTGATGTGGGAGAACCCTGCCCAAGAGGGCGTACAGATGACGAAGAATCAGCTGCAGATCCTGTTGGCTGAGCTATACCTCCACCACCTCTCAACGGACAATCTCACATAATATGGACTGGATAACCGCAAGTATAACACACATATGATCCTAAACGACACTATCCAGTGTGCAACTTGCCACACTGAGTGCATCATGGAAAAGATGGTCTCGCCTGATTAGAATTACCCCTGAACTAGAAATCAAAAGACTTGGAACTCTGGCCTGAGCTAGAATAAGTGGATCGATCAAACCTCAATCCTGGAAACTATGAAGGTGCACTAGCAGCTGAATAGGCTGGACGCCTAGGAAACTGCAGTTTATGATCACCCTGGAACTAGCCAAAAGAACTAGAAGATCTAGCTTTCTTACTCTGGCCCCTATCACGCTCGCGATCAGCTCGCTGCTTCAGCTTCCACTCTTTTAGACCCTGAGCATATGTCTGAATATAAGAGATATCCATAACCTTCTCAAGTGACGCCGTCATGAAATCATTAATCAAATGCAGCCCAAGTCCAATCACAAACCCGTGTACCTGCTCCTCTATCTTAGCTACAATTGTAGGGGAATACCTAGCTGTGAGTTAAAGCAAAGGCTATACTTCCGCACGTTCATACTCTCCTGGCGTTGATTTAGAAATCTATCAACTCGAGCCCGTCAGGTCTCCGTTGGCAAATAGTGTCTAAGAAAGGCCTCTGTTAACTCTTGTCATACCGCTGGAGGTGCATTAGTCCCTGTCGATAACTCCCAAGTCTCATACCATTGGATGACAACATCCCGCAAATGATAGGAAGCCAACTATACTGACTCAGTGTTAGAAGCATGCATTATTGATAGTTCTAAGTGCATTGCTGTTTTGATAATTGTCAAACTATTTCAGAACCAGATAGAGACCTGGTCTGTAATATGCTCTTTGTACACCTTGCACCTTGCCAGGCAGAGGCAATTTGTAAAAAGCCGAACCTACTTTCACTCGCACACAAGTAGAGTCGCTGAGTTGGCCCATGCTTTAGGTCAAAGTGAATGAGTGGTCTTTATTCATCCCACATGCTCCCACTATATATACAACATGATGGCAATATATTGAGTAGACTTGAAAACCTAATCCAAATCGTGCAAAGCTGCCGACATAAGTTCTCAAGATCTCTCAAGAACAAAGTCACCTATAAGTTGAAGAACCTGATCCAGACATAAGATTTAGTCTAAGTTCTTTATATTGTTATGAGTCTTTGTTCGTTTGTGCTTAAATTGTAAACTTACTCTTCTGTGTTAAGAAGCTGTTTGTAGGTGTTTTGAAAAATCTCAAAGTGTACTTGCTAGAAGTGTGTTTCCACAAGCTTCTGAGTGGTACACTAGGCTAGAGTTATTCTAGGTGTATTAGTGGTCTTTGTCTAAAGTTAGTCAAGTGGAGTTGCTTGCAATCGAAGTATTACAAGTGTTGAGGGACTACGGGGGTTAGTTCTAATGTTACAAAAGAGTCATTGCAAGGGTGAGGGGTTATGGGAGTTAACCCTTAGCTTACAATCAATTGTAATCTGAAGTTTCTTGTGTAGTGGAGTTGAAATCCTACTGGGGTTGGTCGTGATTTTTAATTCTTTGAGCAAGGAGTTTTGTACGGTAACATCCTGTGTCCTTTACATACTGCATTGCATAAGGGAATTGGTACACAACCAGGCCCCTCCATACTGTGTTTGGTGGACGTATAGCCTTTATCAATTGGTATCAGATCAGGTGCTTTCTAAAAGGTCAACACCTAGAAAGAATATGTAAAATGGTAGCCCCACCAAATATGGAAGAAGGACAGTCTTTCACTAGGCCACCCAGATTTAATAGAAAATATTATGGGTAGTGGAAGACAAGAATGCATGAGTTCATCATGGCCGAAGATTCAGAGCTTTGGGATATCATCTATGATAGTCCCTGTTTCCTAGTTCACACAAGCAAAGAAGGTAAAAAGACCACTGTTAAAACAAGAAAAAATATAATGAAGCAGGAAGAAAGTGGAGAAGAACTATAAAGCCAAAAAGATCCTTGTGCGTGAAATAGGACAGGATGAGTACAATCGAGTCTCAACTTTTTCATCAGCAAATGAAATCTGGGAAGATCTCCAAATTGCTCATGAAGGAACAACTCAGGTAAAAAACTCCACGATCGACATGCTCACCATTAAGTATGAGATGTTCAACATGAAAAAGAGTGAATCCATTCATGAAATGTGCACCAGATTCACCTCCATAATCAATGAGCTCCACTCTCTCGGAGAAGTCATCACAACTACCAAGCTGTTAAGGAAGATACTTGGTGTATTACCTGACTCCTGGGATAGCAAGGTAAATGCTATCTCTGAAGCCAAAGATCTAGATACGTTGACTGTCGATGAGCTTATTGGAAACCGCAAGACGTATGAGATGAAGATGACCATGAAGAAGGTAGGAAAGAATGAGGTGAAGAAGGAGAAGATCCTGGTTCTCAAAATTGCAAAAGGAGAGTCCAGTGATGATGACCCCAAAATGAATTATCTCACACAGAGGTTTCACAAGATGATAAACAAAAAAGGCATATTCCCCAAAATAGGAAACCCCAGCATAAACGACTACACCTGTCACAAGTGTGAGAAACCTGGTCATTTCATGATGATTGTTCTCAAAATAGGCAGGACAATTGTAACAAGACTGCCAAGAGGACCCCGGTCCCTGACAAGAGTTTCAAAAGGAAAGAGGCCGATGATGAGATTGTGAAGTAAACACTTGCAACCTAGGAAGACTCCTCAAGTAAGTCTGAGGATGAAAATGATAAGGGGGACTTGTCCTTGATGGAATTTGATGATGGAGCAACTGAGCATAAGTCGGACCTTGCACTCACAGCTGAATCTAACATAGGTGACATTGATGATGAGAAGAAAGAGGTAAATTTCTTCAATGTAAAGAAAAAAACTAAGAGATTACTCTAAGAAAAAACTCATATCACTATCAAGTATGTTAATTAATGCTTATCATGCTCTGGTTGCAGATAGAAAGAAGCTGAATCTTGCTCTTGATGAAATAAAATTGGATATAGAGGACGTGTGTGATAACAAATGAAATGGAGAAACAGGTGTTTGAGACAAACCACAAAATATTTTGTTGGAATGTCAAGTGAGAAAAGAGATGGAAACCTCCTCCAAAAGAAGAGAAGCAACAAGTGAGACTTCTTTAGAGCTTGAAGTTGAACTAAAGAAAGTGAAGTCAAGTCTTGCTACTGAAATTGAGAAGAACAAACTGCTAAGAAAAGATCTGGAAAGGACTAAGTTCGACCTTGACAAAACTCTCAAGTGGACTTGGTCTTCTGACACAATTGTCACGACCCGAACTACGGGCCATGACGGGTATCCGGGGCTAACCACGGAACACCACTCATTCTACTACTCATCTGCTCTCATTGAAAACATATGCTCATAATCATTGAAAACCATTAACATTTAAAACATATTTACTTTTATAGACATAAGCTCTTCGGCTATCAAAATAATATGTATATATATATATATATATATATGTATATATATATATATATATATATATATATATATATATATATATATATATATATATATATATATATATATATATATATATATATATATATGTACACATACATGGAAGCTATGGGACCATACTACCCACATCACAGTATCTACGAGCCTCTCTCGAGTGCTAGATATACGGACGGACGGACCCGTCGTGCCCAAAATATATGTACACAAAATCGTCTCAAAATAGCACCTCCGAATAAGGGAGGGCTCAGTAATCTGGGCCGAGCTCCTATGGATCTACACCGTCTCCCTGTCTACCTGTGGGCATGAACACAACGTCCAAAGAAAAGGACGTCAGTACGAACATTGTACTGAGTATGTAAGGCATGAACAATAATAAGTCGTCAATGAAATAAGGGAGACACCAAATGAGGAGAAATCTGTAACTGACTGAATCATAAAAGAAATAATACTTGCTGGCTTACTGTCATAATCATCATCATATCATATATGCATAAATGTATAAGCATAAGCTGCCCGACCATCTAGGTACTGCGTGATAATCAATAATATTACCCCGCGTCCAGGCCTCCCGCGTCCGGGGTACCATCTCATGCCGCCCACTAGTGGTGCTGCCCGTGCCATATAGACACGGTGTTATTATCCTCATCAATAAGCCGCCCACTACGCCCAGCGTGGTGGTGCTGCCCGTCCGTATAGGCTCGGTGTAACATCATCATATGCTCATCATAGTATGCTCATTATAATATACTTATCATAACTTATCATAATATGCATGCATGAAAACTCATAGATAATCATACTCTATCGGGGTGACATAAGGTCGTGGACCCCCGATTTCATTATAGAGCCTTCGCAAGCATTCTGCCTCACCTTGAAGGAACAAGCATAAGGTGAGTGTATACAATCATCAACATCGATAGATTCCATATGACATCTTTAGCTTTATAGGAACATTATATCATGGACGCTAGAATCTTTAGACTTAAGCTTGTCATAATCACTATTATACTCGTGCCTTATCTCTCTT